>NW_027508723.1:435000-455000 GCF_051911475.1 Siphateles boraxobius
CTTCTGTAGGTTTTGCTTTATGGTGAAACTTGGAAAAACACAAACACAAATGCTTCAGAAAATCAATTTTACTGCAAAAAAATTATGTTTCTGTCTCGTTTTTCAGCACTAATATCTAAATATTCTTAAATCAAGATATATTTACTGGAGAAGAAGCAACATGACTGAGGATATTAAGACTTGTTTAATGAAAACTGCATCAAAATGAAGTGAGTTTGAGCTTAAAAAATTAACAAATATCTTGTTTTCCCTTTGAATTAAGTTTATTTTTATGACCCCATTGGCAGATATTTGTTCCTTTTTTAAATACAAACTCTACAAAACTTCAGTCATTTTGCTTCTCCAGTGAATGTATCTTGATTTTAAAATGTTCTTAATTTTGAGGAAGAACATCATTTTTTGAAGTGTTTTTTCCCAGGATGCATTGTAATACTGATCGCGTCTCTAAGCATCAGGGAAGGAGAGATTGTGTGATAAACCGGTGGAGAGAAACGAGTTAAGCGGCGCTCAGGGTTGATGGAGTTTTTAAAGCGGTGTCGGTGATGTGAGGAATCGTGCGGCAGACCAACCTGAAACACATTAAACCATCACACACACACTCACACACACACACGCACACACACACACGTCCTCGACTGAGAGAGACACGATCTGTCCAGATATTAAGACAAAGAACAGCAGAGAGAGTGTTGACCTCATCAAAACACCTCCACGTCACAAAAACAGAAAATATTATATTTTGCATGAAGAAAATGAAGATTATTTTAGGGCCAGTCTGATTTTCATGACAATTAAACACATTTACTGACAGATAATGCTTAAATTCTCATTCTCAGTCATATTTCTCATTGTTATTGTAAAAACAATGTTTTGTTGTTTAATTAAATAAGCAGAACAGCAAATACAGCCATGCATGATGTATAAATACTATTTTAATAATACATCATTATTTTCACATGAAATGTGAAATAATTGTTACTGCTGTGTGCATCTGAATGTTTAAGTCATATTTCTCATTGTTATAATGCAGTTTTGTTAATTTAAATGAGCAGAACAGCAAACACAACCATGCATGATGTATAAATACTTTACTATTAGAATAATACATCATTATTTTCATAACAATTCAAATAATTGTCATTGCTGTATGCATCTGAATATTTAAGGCGCTTACATTCTCATATTAATCTCATTAAATTCTCATAATAAAGTAATATTTCTCATTGTTATAGTGCAATGTTTTGTTTATGTAAATCAGCATGGCAAATCCACAAATGCGACCAGTACGTGTAAACACTACAGTTTGAATAACATCATCTTCTTCATGCAAAATAAAGGTCTAATCTGTTTGTTTGGGTTGAAATGTGACCCAGACGTGTTTTTGATGTTTTTTATGTGGCGACTCTGTGAATTGTCTCTGTTTCTCAATCTAACACTCATCCTGACCTCTTTCCCGCTGAACGAGGCGTCTATAACGGATTATTTTTTGCAGTCGACAGGTTATGAACCGCTGTTGGAGAAGTGTCTCTGAAGATCTTCTGAAGACTCGTCTTCGTGTCTCTATGAGAGTTTGTGTGTTTAAGTGTGAATGGACGTGCTTCGGCTCTCTGTCTTCTGATCTGACGGTTAATGAGCGTTAAACGTCTCTGACTGATGGACAACCATGACATCACTGACCAAAGCCAGCCGAAAGCGGTTCAACACGACAAAACATGTTTCCAGTCCAAATATCTAAAAATTATTAAATCAAGATGCATTTACTAGATGAGTAAAATGCCATCAGATATTATATCTTGTTTTCTGGGGAAATAAATCAAAATTAAGAGAGTTGTTGCTTTAAAAAAGCAAAATGATCTGCCAATGGGGTAAGAAACATAATGTTAATTCAAACAGAATATTTTTTCTCACTCCATTGGCAGACTTTTTTTAAGCATAATACCTGATGGCATTTTACTACATTAGTTAATGCATTTTGATTTAAGATTATTTAGCTATTCAGACTGGAATAAAGACAAGAATACTGCGTGAGAAAAGCATGTTTTGCAGTCTGGGAAAGGCCATTGCAGAATGTGGATTAACGTGGATATTTGCATCGCTGTCAAATTGAAAGTTCAATTGCAAAGTGATTATCAGAAGCGTTGTGGAGCCGGCGAGTGCCAGAAGCAACCGCACAAACACCAGACATAAATTGCTTTACAGTCGACTGGGAATCCATACGAGAGAAAGATCGAGCCGTTATTAGCGTGAGAATGCTAACAAGCTCCTCTGGCCGTTTGCACTCCTGCACATGAACGTCTTTAAGGGGTTTTGTGATATTTTAGAAGCTCAGTTTTGTGGTGCGGTCATTTGTCACAGGTTTCCGGTGTCAATCGCTTCCAGTTATTTTAGCTGTGCAGAAAAGGTTCATTATGTCAACTCACCTTTATTTATATAGAGCTTGTTACTATACAGAGTGTTTCAAATCAGCTTTACAGAGATAACAGGAAATTAATGCAACAAAGTTTGTCTCTAGAAGGAAATTGCGTCATCGTCCACCTTAAGTAAGGCAGATCAATAATATTGTTGAATATTAAATTAACTATGCTGCTGATATTTCAAACTGATATGTGTTATCATAGTAGATCAAACAGAAGATGTGTTTGATTACCATACAGGAAAATGCATTAACTAAAATATTTGTTTAAATTTTTTATTATTATTCTATATATATATATATATATATATATATATAATCTCTCTCTCTCTTTCTTTATATAAATGTAAATGTATATAAAGATAGTTTCCACTAATAATGCACAGATGTATGAGTTATGATAATGGTTTATCTGCTCACAGGAGGGAGTTTACCCAAACCACAGGTGAAGACGGCATCACTGGGGCAGGCTGGGAAGGCCCGGTCGCCGTTACTGCCCGTTTCCGTGCCGACCGCTCCCGAATCCACTGAAGATGGGCCGAAACAAGCCGACGACCCGGCGAGCGTGAGTTACCCATGCTGTAAAACCAATTGTTAAAATTACGGTAAAAAAAACGGCAGCTGTGGTTGCCAGAAATTTACTGTAAAAAAATACAGTAACAACATTTTAGGTTTAACAGACTTCACTAAATTTTACAGTAAACAAACGGTATAATATCTTATAATATCTGATATAACGTTAATTTACCCACCTATTGAAGTATTAATATCTGTTTTGTACCATTGTAATACACTGACAACCACCAAAAAAATTATGAAGAAACAGTTATTTCAAAAAAACAAAAACAAATATGTCATGCAGGGAATTGTGGGAATAAACATTTACTTTTTTTACTATAAATTATACAATGACGTTTAACTTGACGTTTAACTTATTAAATACAAAGATTTAACTTCAACTTGTATATAAAATAAATAACTTTTTAATGGCATAATAATGTTTCTGCTCCAAATTAATTTTTGAAATATAAACATTTAAACAGTGGCTGTTGATTTAACACAGATTTATTCAAACACAGATCAAATATTGAAGAGCAGGTTGAGTAAAAAAAAACAATGAATATGCAATACAGTGCATATATTTATCAGAATGCTCCTCTCTAGAGTTATTTTTCAATTGAGTTAATGCTTTTTCTGAGGTAAATTATTGTTCTCAAGCTGTTTTATTGACGTCTTTCTGCGGTTGAAACAAATATTGATGGATTAAATGAGACATGATTGATTTCAGGAAGTTGTTCTGATGTTCACTGATGTTTATTTGCTGCTGTAACTAGTAGAAAAGAGATGATCGCTTCATCTGTCACACGCATTAAACACACACACACACACACACACACACACACATTTACTGACTGATTTACTGATGAAACTGACAGGATTTGAAATCTAAGACTTTGTTTCATATCAAAAGTATCAAAGATTATTATAATAATTGGATGGCAGGAGTTACAAATAATGTTTAGTGAAGTTAAACTTAAAACAGCACAGACTAAAAGATCGATTCTTGGGATTTAAGAGTCAATATCAGTTTATCTAAATAAAATCATCTAAAACCTCATCATTCCACCGGCTTTCAGTCTCTTTCCAGTGTCATTTTAAATCACGTCCGTAAGCTGAAAGCTTTAATAACTGTTTATCACTAACGAGAATCTTTTCATTTAAACCTCAAGAACAAATTTGTCTCTGAAAGTATGATTGATGGATCTGTGATCCAAAAACCAATCCCTGCCTCTGAATCATTAATATTTCCTGAGCGTTTGTGGCAAACGTTGCGTCTTCATTGTGAATCATTGAAGAGGCGGATGAGACGGAGAGTCGCTGGAGAAAGAGTTTGATTCGTCCTCAGACGATCCGGTTTATCGTTGATGAGGACAGAGAGAGAGAGTCGGGCGAGCGCGGACACGGAAAGGTCAGGAGGATTTATCCATCGGACACATATCTGGTTAATTGGAATGGCCTTTTCCCATCAGAGATGAAGCAAATAAACAAACTGACAGGGATCGGACGTTCACCGGCCCGATGATGCAATAGTGTGAGCCGAGCAGAGATATGACCGTTAATACTGTATTTGTGTGAGCTGTACAGTGTTTAACCGTACACAAAGTGCATTCCCCTATGTTAGTAAAACAGGGATTCTTTGTTAGTCATAGGGATACATAATAACTTAAAAACTATCAATATTTAAATAGCATATGTAATATTCAGCAGAGACACATTTGGTTGGTGAAGCATGATGTGTTTTACTTTGTTATGGACAAATCATGCAAGAAGATTAGAGACTGACAGTAAAATAATTTTTTGTGTTTTTGCTGAATAACTTTGAAGAAAGTGTAAGCCAAAATAATAAAATATCATGTGTATTTGAAATATAGAAATATGATGAAGGAAAATTAAATATTTTTAAATAGGCCTATGAAACTAAATCACCAGTGAGTCCCTGTCTTAACAAGTCAAAATCGTTCCTAATACTGATTCATTCAAAACGGCCTTTTTATTCAGAAACAAAGTAACTTGACTTTATCAATAGGTCATTGAATCATTCGCTCAACTGATTCATTCATAACGGCCTATTCATTCAGGAACGAGGTGATTTGACTTTATCAATAGGTCATTGAATAATTCGCTCAACTGATCCGTTTATAACGGCCTATTCATTCAGGAATGAAGTGATTTGTCTTTATCAATAGGTCATTGAATCATTCGCTCAACTGATTCGTTTATAACGGCCTATTCATTCAGGAATGAAGTGATTTGACTTTATCAATAGGTCATTGAATCATTCGCTCAACTGATTCTTTCAAAACGGCCTTTTTATTCAGGAACGAAGTAAGTAACTTGACTTTATCAATAGGTCATTGAATCATTTGCTCAACTGATTCATTCAAAACGGCCTATTCATTCAGGAACGAAGTGATTTGTCTTTATCAATAGGTCATTGAATCATTCGCTCAACTGATTCGTTCATAACAGCCTATTCATTCAGGAACAAAGTAAGTGATTTGACTTTATCAATAGGTCATTGAATCATTTGCTCAACTGATTCATTCAAAACGGCCTATACATTCAGAAACGAAGTGATTTGACTTTATCAAAATGTCATTGAATCATTCGCTCAACCGATTCATTCAACCAAGTTTAATATTTAATTTAATAAGCAATTTAATATAAAAGTCTTGTTTATTGAACTGTTGTATAACGTGAATATCCCATTTGCTGATATTCTGAAATCAGCTTTCATGCTCAAGTGATATTGCTTAGCTAAAAAATAAAAAAATAAAAAATTAAAAACTCATTCAGAGGCAATCAATGACTCATTTTTGGTATTTTGATCTATTCTGGGGTCGTTTTTGCCCAGAGCCACTGTTAGATTCACCCCTGCTTGCTGTGTGTTTGTGCTGCATGAGTCTAAATTAAGATCTGAGCTGTCAGTGCGATTAAAGCAAACAATCTTCTTCCTCCGTCGTCCCGATGTGAACCATCTCTGAGGTCGTGACCTTTGCTGGACTCATGATGGGATTTCTGAACGTGCCGCTGGTGCGACGGACAATAGATCCGCTAACAGCGCGTGATTGATGCTTTCATGAGCGTTCGTGTCTGTGAGAGTTTTAAATGGAGACGCGTGGACGAGGTCTGATGTTATAGATGTTATAGATGGAGCTCAAAGCACTCCGGCCCGTTCATAGATTACCAATAAACAGCATCAATAACAGCGCTCGGATATTGATGCAATAACCACACTAATTGTTTGCGATGGATCTGAAGGTCAGGCACTTCTGCATGTGCTCATAAAGCGCTTCAAGTTTTCAATATCGCACTGACCTTTTCAAACCTTTTCAACCATGTTGAAAGTTTCCTTGTTTTGGGTGAATCTCAGGAGACGCGAGGCTGCGTTTATACCGGCACATACTATTCTCGTCGCATTCGTTCTGAAATCAGATACATATTCAAAATTATGAAATATTATTACAATGTAAATCAGCTGTTTTCTATGTGAATATATAGTAAAGTGTAATTTATTCCTGTGAATTTTCAGCATCATTACTCCAGTCTTCAGTGTCACATGATCCTTCAGAAATCACTATAATATGATGATTTGATGCTCAAGAAACATTTATGATTATTATCAGTGTTGAAAACAGTTCATGGTTTTGTGTAAACCAAGATCAATTTTATTTTTCAAGATTCTTTGATGAATAGAAAGTTCAAAAGAACAACATTTATTTGAAATAGAATCTTTTGTAACATTATTAATTTATTTACTGTCACTTTTGATCAATTTAATCCATCATTCATTAATAAAAGTATCAATCTCTTTAAAAAAAAGATCTCTACTTAATAAAATGACATAAACACATCAGAATTAGTAAAACTTTAAAGATTAAAAAAGAGAAGGTGAACACTTTACAATAAGGTTCGTTTGTTTGCAAACATTAGTTAACATGAACTAACAGTGAAAAACACTTCTAAACCATTTAATAATCTCAGCATTTACTAATACATTATTCAAATCAAAAGTTGTATCTGTTAATATTATTTAATGAGTTAACATGTAACAAATAATAATTGATTAAAAAAGCGTGTTGTGTTTCAGGTGTACGAGCAGGACGATCTGAGTGAACAGATGGCGAGTCTGGAGGGTCTGATGAAGCAGCTCAACGCCATCACGGGTTCAGCCTTTTAACACACACACACACACACACACACACACACACACACACACACACACACACCTGGAGCGAGGAACCGCAGACTCTTCCTCGGCTCCTGAAACTCCTGAAACGCGACTGAAAAAGGGAAAAACACTCAGAAACCGAAGCTCTCACGGAACGCTGGGAAAGCCTCTCTTTTCTAACAATGTCTGAGATTTTATACGTCTTTACTTTCACGGCTGATGCTCAAACTCTCCGGATCGCCAGGATTCCTGAGTTTAATCTGCTAATGGAAGCTCTTCTCTGACGGGATTATTACTGAGGACTTTCTCCAAACCCAGACTGACGTCTCAATGTCTCAGAGTTGCCAAACGCAGAACCCTTCGTCCACATCTATCGCTGCCAAAATCCTTGCTGAGGAATTATTATATATTCCCATCGTTTGAGTTTTCAAGGATGAGAAAATCTGTTTGGTTTTGTTTGTAGTCGCGTCTCTTTGTGAATCTCCTGGTTTATTATCTCTCTGTTCATCATTTTAATGTCTAATGTGCAGGAGTGTGTTTCTGATTCCACAGTGTGTGTTTTACTCTCCATCAGTTCCAGCGCAGGAAACGAATCCGGAGACGCTTTTCATTTCTCTCTTTTCTCTTTGCATTTAAAATCTTTTATGTGTGTGGAAGTGCAAAAGAGACTTTTTTATGTGCCTATATCTATATTTTTGTTCACATTTTGGTCACCTTATTTATTTACTATGTGCTTATATGCGCAGATCTGAGACTCGAGAACGAAGAAGACGAGTGCCGATATTTGATATTTTCCCTGTAGCGACGCTGTTTTTTACTGTACAGAGCGATCGATGGACTGATGTCTCGGACTGGGTTTCTACCGATATATTTAATATATGATTTACAGTGTTCCTTTCACGCTAATTTATGAACACTATGTGATTAATTCTAGAGCTTTTATTTACCCATTGGGAGAATAAAGAATTCCTAGAGGAATTCTGGGACGGATTTCACTGTGTTTTTCGATGTGATGAAGATTGGAAGATATTTTTCATCATAACACACCTTTGGTTGTCTATAACGTTTTTTTTGTGTGTGTCATAAATGTGATCGACGACATTCCTGCCAAACATGTTTCGATTTTTCCATAATGTTCCGTCTAAAATCCAGCAACATTTTTTATTCAACTCTATCATTCCCTCATAACCTGTTCACTGCAATAATCCTGTTCTTCCTCAGAGTTTCTGTCTCGTGTTCCAGAACTAATATCGAAACATTCTTACATCAAGATACATTTACTGGAGGAGAAGCTAAACGACTTGTTTAAAATTTTAAATGCATAAAAATAAAGTGAGTTTGTTCTTAAAACAAAAACAGACGAGTTCAGGAAAATCATCTTAATTCAAAGGGAAAACAAGTTTTATTTTTTGACCTCATTGACAGATATTTGTTGTCATTTTTCAGAAAACATTGAATGTCATGTTGCTTCTCCAGTAAATGTTTCTTGATTTGAGAATGTTTATGATATTTATGCTGGAAAAGGCAGAAACACTGAGGAAGAACGGGACTTTAGCAGAGTTGCAATTCCTGCTTTAATGAACATGTTCACCTGAAAATCCCAAACCATGAAAAACTCCAGAATCGGCATCCGTTCACACCGATCACGATCTCATAACAGCAGGTCATATGTCTTATGCACTATATTTCATGTATTCTGATTATTTTATGATTTTAAAGACCTAAAATTGAGTATCATATGACTTGCCAAATCGAGCCACTGTTATTTCTATATTTTTGTCTCGTTTTCCAGCACAAATATCAAAACATTCTTAAATCAAGATACATTTACTGGAGAAGCAAAATAACTGAAGATATTAAGTTTTGATTAATGAAAAATGCATCAAAATAAAGTGAGTTTGAGTTTAAAACGAGAACTAATATCTGTCAATGGAGTCAGAACAATAATCCTGTCTCCCTTCAAATGAAGTTAGGTTTTTTTGACCTCATATATAGTCACATGATCTACTGTTATGATGCTGGGGTTTGGACAGCATGATGACAGAAACGTTGATTTCCAGTAAACAGTGATGGGATTGATTAATGACCTGATCTCTGAAAGGTTTATTAAAACACCTTCATAGAGGGAATAATTATCTGTGTTAATATAGGATATGAGAGGAGGAATCATTCTTATGTGTATTTTACTTCATCCTTAAATTGTCAGATTTTAGCGTCGTTAACCAAACTAGAGTAGCGATCGAGAAAGGAGATCTGGTTCAGGATCTGGAGATCCAGGTTCAGGATCTGGAGATCCGGTTTAGGGTCTGGAGATCCGGTTCAGGGTCTGGAGATCCGGTTCAGGATCTGGAGATCCGGTTCAGGATCTAAAGATCCGGTTCAGGATCTGGAGATCCGGTTCAGGATCTGGGATATCCGGTTCAGGATCTGGATCTGGAGATCCGGGGTTCAGGATCTGAAGATCCAGGTTCAGGATCTGGAGATCCGGTTCAGGGTCTGGAGATCCGGTTCAGGATCTGGAGATCCGGTTCAGGATCTAAAGATCCGGTTCAAGATCTGGAGATCCGGTTCAGGATCTGGGATATCCGGTTCAGGATCTGGATCTGGAGATCCGGGGTTCAGGATCTGGAGATCCGGTTCAGGATCTGGGAGATCCGGTTCAGGGTCTGGAGATCCGGTTCAGGGTCTGGAGATCTAGTTTTCGGTGTGAAGGACAGGAGCCGATGCTGAACCTTCACGAGGACTTGTATACGATTACTGGTTTTGTAATGCACTGTAGAACAGTCCAATGTTCCTTTTTATATAGAAATGTTATTTGAATGGTGCATTCTTTTTGTTTGATAAATAAAGCCTTTGATAATAAACAGTGTTTGTGTTTGATCTTCAGTCGGGTCACATGATGTTCATTGAGGAGAATAAACAGGTAAACTTGTTCTTTTAGAAAGGTCAACAAAGGGTTAAAAGCTCAATCTGATGGACACAACAGACAGACGTGCAGATATATTAACTATCTATCTATATTTATCTATCTATTCATACTTATCTATATCTGTCTGTCTATCTCTGTATCTATCATTCTTTCTGTCTGTCTATATATATATATATATATATATATATATATACATCTGTCTATCTTTATCTGTCTATCCATCTGTCTGTCATTATCTTTATATCTATCTATCTATATATATATATATATATATATTTGATTCATTTGTTGCCATAGGAGAGGAAGAATTTTGCAAACTCGTTAAATCATCTAAATCGACAACATGTATGTTAGACCCTATACCGACTAAACTACTGAAAGAGATGCTTCCAGAAGTCATAAATCCTCTTCTTAACATCATTAATTCATCTTTGTCTCTAGGATACGTACCAAAAACCTTTAAGCTGGCTATGATTAAACCGCTTGTTAAAAAAACGCAACTTGATCCTACAGAATTAGTCAATTACAGGCCGATCTCAAATCTACCTTTTCTGTCAAAGATACTAGAACAGGCAGTATCCTCACAACTGTGTTCCTTTCTTGAAAGAAAAGCTATCTTCGAGGATTTTCAGTCCGGATTTAGACCGCACCATAGCACTGAGACAGCTCTCATTAGAGTCAAGATGGTTTGCTCTTATCCTCCGATCGTGGTTGTATCTCTCTATTAGTGTTACTCGATCTTAGTGCTGCATTTGACACCATTGACCACAACATTCTCTTAAATAGACTAGAAAACTATGTTGGCATGAGTGGAATTGCATTAGCATGGTTTAAATCATATTTCTCTGACCGCTATCAGTTTGTAGCAGTAAATGAAGAGATGTCTTATCGATCACAAGTTCAGTATGGCGTACCACAAGGCTCAGTACTAGGACCGCTGCTGTTCACTCTGTACATGCTACCTTTAGGAGATATCATTAGGAAACATGGAATTAGCTTTCACTGTTATGCTGATGATACTCAGCTCTATATTTCTTCCAAACCTAACGAAACTCACCAATTCACAAAATTATCAGAATGCATAGTTGATATCAAAAACTGGATGACTAGTAATTTCCTACTACTAAATTCTAAAAAAACAGAGATTCTAATTATTGGACAAAAAACTTCCACACGTAATAACCTAGAATACCGTCTAACACTTGATGGCTGATCTGTTAAGTCTTCGTCGTCAGTTAGGAACCTGGGTGTGCTCTTTGATACCAATCTTTCATTTGAAAGTCACGTGTCTAGTGTCTGTAAAACCGCATTTTTCCATCTTAAAAATATATCTAAATGACGTCATATGCTCTCATTGACAAATGCAGAACAACTAGTTCATGCGTTCATGACATCAAGGCTAGATTATTGTAATGCTCTACTGGGTGGTTGCCCTGCACGCTTAATAAACAAACTACAGCTAGTTCAAAACGCAGCCGCTAGAGTTCTTACCAGAACCAGGAAGTACGACCATATTAGCCCGGTTCTGTCAACACTGCATTGGCTCCCTATTAAACATCGTATAAATTTTAAAATATTGCTGATTACTTTCAAAGCACTAAATGGTTTAGCTCCCCAGTACTTGAGCGAGCTCTTAACGCATTATAGTCCTTCACGTCTATTGCGATCTCAAAACTCCGGCCAGTTGATAATACCTAGAATATCTAAATCGACTGCTGGCGGTAGATCCTTTTCCTATTTAGCACCAAAACTTTGGAACAATCTTCCTAACATTGTCCGGGAAGCAGACACAGTCTGTCAGTTCAAAGCTAGACTAAAAACACATCTCTTTGACCTAGCATTCACATAACACTCTATAGACTTCTATAATTCAATATTAGGCTGCTTAGATTAGGTCAGCCGGAACTGGGAACACTTCCCTTAAATCCTGATGTAGTCGTTACATCATACGAAGAATGGCACCTACGCTAATTTTAGTGTCTTTGTTTATCCCGAGGTTTTCCCGCAGCCTGCCCGATCCAGGCTGTTTCCAGATCTGACGAAGGACTTTCGCCTGGACCCGATGACAATGCAGTGCTGAAGTGCCAACTAGCCTCTCCCTATGGAGGATCCCTATACCACTCTACAGATAAAGCCTTGTGGAATTTTTTGGTTCGCGTACCTACCCAAAGTGATAAGATAAAATAAAATTCTGCATCAAAATTTATAGACAAGACAAGTAGTTTGTTTGGGCATGGTTTGTAAGGAATTACAAACCTGCGCACATATATTCAAACGCACATAACTATAGAATCAATTCTTAATGCGCATGTGAACGCCATCAGCGTCTATCACAGGTTCACATTTAAAGTCTGTTTAGAGAGAACGGTGTCGTCTTAGCGGCCCCTAATTTAATAACAAATGATCATTTAGACGGAAGTGAATCAATCAAAACTAACTTTAGCTGGAAAAAACATTTTTCAAGAGCCACTATAAAACCAAACCAATCTCTGTTACCTTAAATTATATGTTTATCTCTGTAAAGCTGCTTTGAAACAATCTACATTGTTAAAAGCACTATATAAATGAGGATGACTTGATTATATATATATATATATATATATATATATATATATATATATATATATATATATATATGAGCCTCTTACTGAAGTGAATCCAGCAAACCCTCAGTGATGAAGATCACAGCCTCATGTACGGTCAGTAAATTCGTGAAGCTGGACGACTCAAACACACACACACACACACACACATTATACTACAGTCAGAGACAAGTCCTGGTCCAGTGTATCCCGCAGCGCTCGCTCCAGCCCGACACACAGCAGATGTCCTGTAAATGTGTGTGATTAATGGAGGCTGTGCGTGACATATGCTTCAGCAGATGCTTCACATGACAGGAGAAGATCTCACTGGTGTAAAGACACTGTGAGCATCAGACGCCTGTCCTGCAGGACCTGAACACATCCAGAACCCGCTGAGCCGCTTCAGATATTACATCAGATATTGAGTTCAGAAGACAAGACGCTACAGACAAAACCATTGTTTTTCATGCACTGATCAGTTTCAGGGTCTATTTTCTTCTTTAACGTCTTTTTCTTTCAGACTATTGTAAAGAAAACATCCAAAATACACATTTGAGTGTTTATTTTGTTGCACTTCATCTATTTGTGTCTGCAGTCGGGAAAGTTACCTTTAAAAGTAATGTTACAATATTGTGTTTCTCCCTAGATAAAGTAACTAATTGCGTTACATTTTGGAAAGTAATGTGTTACAATATTGCGTTACTCCATAAAAAAGTAACTAATTGCATTACTTAGTTACTTTTGTGGAAAGTAATGTTACAGCATTGTGTTACTCTGTAAAAGTAACTATTTGCATTACTAAGTTACTTTTTTGAAAGTAATGTGTTACAATATTGTGTTCCTCCCCAAATAAAATAACTTATTGCGTTACTTAGTTACTTTTTGGAAAGTAATGTGTTAAAATATTAAGTTACTCCCTAAAAAAGTAACTAATTGTGTTAGTTACTTTTGTGGAAAGTACTGTTACAGTATTGCGTTACTCTATAAAAAGTAACTATTTGCATTACTAAGTTACTTTTTTGAAAGTAATGTGTTACAATAGTAATTTACTCCCTAAAAAGTAACTAATTGTGTTACTTAGTTACTTTTGTGGAAAGTAATGTGTTAAAATATTGTGTTCCTCCCCAAATAAAGTAACTAATTGCGTTACTTATTTACTTTTTGGAAAGTAATGTGTTAAAATATTGTGTTCCTCCCTAAATAAAGTAACTAATTGCGTTAGTTACTTTTTGGAAAGTAATGTGTAACAATATTGTGTTACTCCCTAAAAAAGTAACTAATTGCGTTACTTAGTTACTTTTGTGGAAAGTAATGTGTTACAATATTGTGTTCCTCCCCAAATAAAGTAACTTATTGCGTTACTTTTTGGATTTTGAAAAGTAATGTGTAACAATATTGTGTTACTCCCTAAATAAAGTAACTAATTGTGTTACTTAGTTACTTTTGTGGAAAGTAAGGTTACAGTATTTCGTTACTCTACAAAAAAGTAACTATTTGCATTACTAAGTTACTTTTTTGAAAGTAATGTGTTACAATACTATGTTGCTCCCTAAAAAAGTAACTAATTGCGTTACTTAGTTACTTTTGTGGAAAGTAATGTGTTACAATATTGTGTTCCTCCTCAAATAAAGTAACTAATTCTGTTACTTAGTTACTTTTTGGAAAGTAATGTGTTGAAATATTGTGTTACTCCCTAAAAAAATTACTAATTGCGTTACTTAGTTACCTTTGTGGAAAGTAATTTGTTAGAATATTGCGTTTTGTTTTGGCAAATGTAAAGGCCCTTTCCCATTTTTTTATTCAAGGAAATCCAAATTCACTTTTAATCTAAAGCTACAATATGCGTCAATTTACTTTTGAGTTCTCTCAATATGGCGACAGGAGTGACTGGAGTGTCAGTCAGCACATGGCAAAACGAAGTTACTTGCATTACTTATTGAAAAAACTAACTCCAATATTCTGGTGTAAATTTTAATGCTTTACTTGAAAAAGTAATCTGATTATGTAACTTGCATTTCCCCGAACACTGTGAGTCATAAATCTTCACTTCAGCAGCTTCACACACACCAAACTTTACAATTTTATCCATATCTATATTCTGAAGGTTTGTTCATATATAATTTGCCTGAATTATAGTTTATCTTATTCCTGAAAACATTTTTTTTGTGTGTCTATTTTATTGATAGTATTTTCTGATTTATTCTGTGATAAAAAGAAAATTCAGAATCCCCTCTAGAAAAACATTTAAAATGTCAAGAAATCAAACAATAATTTTAAACCTGGCTTTATCCAGTGTTCAGATTTCGGTTAGAAATGTATGCAAATTAGTGCATATTTAATTAGACCATGCATTTTTAAAGAAAACATAACACAAATTTGACATCTTAATGTACTGTGATTAATCAACTTTGGAAAAGTATGGTGAGATCTGTTTTACTCTATCCATTTGTTTTCTTTTCTTCAAACAAGAAGTCAGAACAGAACTCAAAGGGAAATATTTAGATACTTGTACTGGAAAACAAGAGAGAAATACTGAGGAACGACATGATTTTCACTGGTGTTGTCTTGCCTTAGTAGTCCAACTAGGTTTTGATGTTTCACAATACTTTTCAAAATTTATTTCTCTCGACTTAGATAATCACACACTTTCTCTGTTGCAAAAGAAAAGTAAGTGGTGAAGAACTTTCTGTTCCTCTTAAAGTTCTGCTGTGTGTTTGTGATGAACCTGACCCAGGAACAGCGGGTGGTTTTATCAACACTTTCACGCTGAAAACATGCATTTTACACTTTTGGTGCATCAAGTTCCTCTGCAAGAATGATCTCAAGACTGTTTGAGAATCTCGGTCTCGTAAAGTCGTGGTTGAACAGAAGCTCCTGCTAGTCTTGAGGTTTCGAGATGCTGCTGTTGAAAGAGAGTGTGTGTCAGATCCAGTGTCTTCTCACACGCCTCACTGACACCTTCCGCTAATTTACTGCCAACAAAAGCCTCGCGCTGCACCGGTGGGCCGACAGAGGCGTAAGCTGTGTGTGTGTGTGTGTCACTGATGTGTGTGTCGCACCTTTGTTGTGTTGCTGGATCAACGCTGAAGAGCGCTTCACGGATCACCTGTGATTCATGAGCACTGAGTCACAGAAAAGAACTGAACTCAACATTACTCTACTGATTAAAACACATCTCAGGAGAATAATGATTCAAAATAATCTTCAAAATTAATGTATGAAATGTTTATATTTGAAGATGTAAGACTGGAAGAACTGGAATAACTTAAAGAGAGAGCTACTCTCTGAGAAAACCAAGGAAATTAACATATTGAACTCGAAGGCCTCACCTCCTTCATCCTAATCTACATTTCTCCCCCTCATTCTTCAGAGATCACCCAAACTCACCCAAGAATCTAAATGGTTTAATGTGAACAATTATCATACAGTTTATACATGTTTGATATCATTTTAAATGTCTCAGTGCGACTGGTACAAATGTCTCATTCCCAAAGAAGTAAACCAAAAGTTAATAAAGTTCTTAAGAGTTTAGAAATATCTTGCACACAGGAGTGTGTGTCTTCCAGGCAAATGGCCCTCTGCTCTCAGAAGGTGTTAACAGTGTCCCACTGTCAGCAAATGGTTTCCCCCAGTAAGCCTGGGACAGCAAGGTCAATTCCCACTGTGAACTCATATTTACATGAATGAGGTCTGGGTATATAATGAAATGCAGCGAGAGCTCGGGGCCTTTCTGTATCTGAGATCGGCCCGTCGGCTCTTGGCCTACATTTCTAATGTCGGGTAAACATTTTCCTCTTTGTTCTAGAGAAAATGTGATGTTTTGCATTGATTATCTTTGAATTGATTATGAAATTGTAATGATACATTTACCTGACATATTGAATTGTGATATTTGATTATTCTAATTGACTTTGACATTATTTTCATTCAAGAGTTTAAAAGAATAGTAAAACATTCGCTCACATTTAATGATGCACAGATATCATTAAAACCTTTTCATTTATGGAGTCAGATGAAATAATGAGTAAATACATATGACAAAAATGTATTGCATTTAATCAAAAATACTTTGTCCCGAGAAAAGACAGTAACACGCAGAGCCCTTCCGTGGTGTCGGATGCCGGACTTTGGGCCGATCCAGCACGACCGTACAAAGATAACTACAAACTTCAAAGTTTTCATCTAATACTCATATTTTACTTTATTTTATTTCAGCTTTATTTTAATTAAAATAAAAATGACTTCCTAGTTTTGCATCAATACTGGTTTGTGCATAAACAACTTACCATCACAATGCTGGAGACTGCTGGTGATTGCTAGGCTTTTGCTAGGTTGTTGCTAAGGTGTTGTGATGGGGTTGCTCTGTGGTTGCTAGGGCATTGTTAGGGTGTTGCTAGGTAGTTGTTAATGCGTTGTGAAGGTGTTGCTAGGCATTGTGAGGGTGTTACTAGGTGGCTGTTAAGGTGTTGCTTTGTGGTTGCTTGGGCATTGTGAGGGTGTTGCTTGGTGGTTGCTAGGGCGTTGTGAGGGTGTTGCTCATTAGTTGATAAGGCGTTGTCAGGGTGTTGCTCAGTGGTTGATAAGGCGTTGTGAGGGTGTTGCTCAGCGGTTGATAAGGCGTTGTGAGGGTGTTGCTCAGCGGTTGATAAGGCGTTGTCAGGGTGTTGCTCAGTGGTTGATAAGGCGTTGTGAGGGTGTTGCTCAGTGGTTGATAAGGTGTTGTGAGGGTGTTGCTCAGTGGTTGCTAGGGCGTTGTGAGAGTGTTTCTAGGTGCTTGATAAGGCGTTGTGAGGGTGTTGCTTGGTGCTTGCCTGGGCATTGTGAGGGTTTTGCTCAGTGGTTGCTAGGGCGTTGTGAGGGTGTTTCTATGTGGTTGATAAGGCGTTGAGAAGGTGTTGCTCTATGGTTGCTAGGGCATTGTGAGGGTGTTGCTCTGTGGTTGATAAGTCGTTTGAGGGTATTTCTAGGTGGTTGTTAAGGCATTGTGAGGGTGTTTCTAGGTGGTTGATAAGAGATTACAAGGGTTTTTCTTGGATGTTGATAAGGCATTGTGAAGGTGTTGCTAGGTGGTTGTTAAGGTATTGTGAGGGTGTTGCTAGATGGTTTCTAGGGCATTGTGAGGGTGTTTCTAGGTGGTTGATAAGGTGTTGTGAGGGTGTTGCTAGGTGGTTGTTAAGGGGTTGTGAGGGTGTTGCTAGGTGGTTGTTAAGGCGTTGTGAGGGTGTTGCTAGGTGGTTTCGAGGTTATTGTGAGAGTGTTTCTAAGTGGTTGATAAGTTGTTGTGAGGGTGTTACTAGGTGGTTGTTAAGGCGTTGTGAGGGTGTTGCTAGGTGGTTTCGAGGATATTGTGAGGGTGTTTCTAGGTGGTTGATAGGCTGTTGTGAGGGTGTTGCTCAGAGGCTGCACTGAATGAATCTGCCAGCATCAGACATGCATTTCAAAGTGAAAGTGGCCAAAACAGAGAATGTGCGTGACTCAATCCTAACTCCGTGTTTGTACAGTAAATGGTTGCCCTGTTGACCCGTTTATCAGAGCTCAGTGACCGCAGAAACGGAGGCCTGCTGTGCAGATGTAGACGCTGATGGGATGTTGACCTACATATGGAGGCGCAGGAGTGTGAATCTGGACCAGCGGGTGGGTTTAATCTGCCACGACCAGCAGGAGATCCACATCACACACACACACACACACACACGCACGCACACACAAACACACACACACACACACACACACACACACACACACACACACACACACACACACACACACACACACACACACACACACAAACACACACACACGTACACACAAACACACACACACACACACACACACAACACAGATACATCACTGATGTGACAGATGCAGACGACACACAAACACAATAGCTGAAATGTGTCAGATCACAGTTCATGATGTGTTGATCGTTATGTTTTCTGTTTCTCTCAGTGTAACTGCAACTGTCTCTTCCTGGGCTTGTAAGTTAAATTACTTCAACTCTTGACATGTTTATATCAGAATACCATTCTTACACAGAATAATAATTATAATATTGCCTTGTAATTTCTGAGATGACACCTGGATACAGACTGATTTAAACATGAAAGATAATGGGCTTGTGGAGAAAAATAAATATATATATATAAAAATAAATAAAAAAATGCATTAATAAATATTTATATAATGATTTCCATTACACGAGAGTAGATGTTAAAACTTCATGCTGATTTGTACTCTGCTTTCGCCAAGATAAGCACCAACTAAGACGTAGCTTTACAGTAACCTATGCTTCTCCATCCATTTACGCTTCTTTCCATCTGGTGACGTGAATCTCCTTCTGTCTGGTGTTAATAGTGTATTTGCGCGTCAGCACACACAGCGGCTGCAACCACAGTGCGGTCCCCCCATAACAACCCTCTGGATTGAGCGGAGTAGGGAACATCTCTAGGGTCTTCAAGTGGGCACCTTCCGTCCTCAGTGTTTCGTCGACTAGCCCACGACACCTCAAGAGGGCTCGACAGTGACTCTGGCGTCCCAGAGTCACCCCCCTCCGTCCCCCACTCAACTCAGCCCAGCTTACTGACCTCTACTTCCCTCTTGCTGCTGAGACCTAACCACAATCTCACAATCTCTCCGCAACCCAACCATACGCGCCAACCCGTTTGACTAAGGCTGTCGAGCCCCACTGGTGCGTTAATATGCAGTTTCAGTGGCAACGGTTCTGTATGGCATACCACCTACCGCAAAACACAATATCTGCCCAACATCCCGTCATTCACGCAATATACACAGGAACGTAATGACTGTAAATACTATACAACCTATACAAATAAACCAACACCCTTCAAGTTTTCAAGAATTCTACGAAACCGTAGCATGGCGGCCTGTCCTCAGCCAGCTAGAATCTTTCTGTCTCAACCACAGCCAGTTGCTGCTTCTTTCTGCTGCTTCAGATAAGTTCTTTAGGCCCCATCCACACTACTGCGTTTTCGTTTAAAAACGGAGACCTTTTGCTACGTTTGCACCTCCCGTCCACACTAAAACGGGAAAAACGAAGACCCAAAACGGAGAAGTTTAGAAACGCTGCAGCTCCGTTTTTCGTTTTGAATCTCCGGAGGGCGTTTTAGTGTAGACGGGACAAAACGGAGGAGTTTAGAAACGATGACGTAGAAGGTCACGCTCGGCTCTATGATTGGGTGTCATCACCCATGACGTATCCTTCCCTAATTCGTCAGCCACCCATCACATGTCCCGTCACCGGAAGAAAACAAACAAAAACATCCTGGACTACGTAGCTGATGTTAGTGAGTGCAACATGGATAACGAATTACAAGCGTTACTGAC
>NW_027508723.1:462500-470000 GCF_051911475.1 Siphateles boraxobius
GTTCCTAGCTGACCTTGATGGAGTTATGGATGACGAGCCGAGCTGAATGGAGAAGTTGTGATGAAGTGTTGGGTTGGCCGGGACCACAAGTAGCTCTGGCTTCGCAATGTTTCGTTGAAGGTGGCGGTCCTTCATCCAGCCAGAAATGTCTGTCAGGCAGGCTGAGATACGAGCAGCTACCGTTGGATCGTCAGGCTGGAATGAGAGGTAGAGTTGTGTGTCATCAGCGTAACAATGATAGGAAAAGCCATGTTTCTGAATCACAGATCCTAGTGATGTCATGTAGATGGAGAAGAGGAGTGGACCAAGCACTGAGCCCTGAGGCACCCCAGTAGCTAGATGTTGGGTCTTCAATGCCACACCTCTCCACGACACCCTAAAAGACCTACCTGAGAGGTAAGACTCGAACCATTGGAGTGCAGTTCCTGAGAGGCCCTTCATCTTTAGGATTGACAGGAGGATCTGGTGGTTAACTGTGTCAAAAGCAGCAGACAGATCCAGCAGGATGAGGACTGAGGATTTGGAAGCTGCTCTTGCCAGTCTCAGAGCTTCAATTACTGAGAGCAGGGCAGTCTCAGTTGAGTGTCCGCTCTTGAAACCAGACTGATTGTTGTACAAGAGGTTGTTCTGTGTAAGAAAGGAGGAGATCTGGTTGAAAACAACTCGTTCAAGTGTTTTCGCGAAAAATGGAAGAAGAGAGACCGGTCGGTAACTTGTTAGATGTGCTGGATTTAGATTGGGTTTCTTAAGCAGTGGGGTTACTCGAGCCTGCTTAAAAGCTGTGGGAAAAGTACCAGTGTGAAGAGAGGTGTTTATGATGTGCGTGAGTGTGGGTACAACTGAGGAAGAAATGGCTTGAAGTAGATTAGTGGGGATTGGATCAAGCGGACAGGTAGTAGGGCGATTGGAAAGGAGGAGTTTAGAGACTTCCGCCTCTGAAAGTAGAGAGAAGGAGGCTAGAATGTGTGCGTTTGTTGGTAAAATGTGTGTGTCAGTTTATGGATTGGTAAATTGGCCGCTGAAGGTGGTTGTTTTTTCTATGAAGAATGTGGCAAAATCGTCAGCAGTTAGGGTTGATGGAGGAGGAGGAGGAGGAGGGTTAAGAAGAGAGGAGAAGGTTTTGAAAAGCATGCGAGAGTCAGAAGAATTGAAAATGTTGTTGTGATAGTAAGCCATTTTAGCAGTAGAGATATTAGCAGAGAAGGAAGAGAGGAGGGATTGATAAAGACCCAGGTCTGTCGGATCTTTCGATTTGTGACACTTCCTCTCTGCATCCCTGAGTTTAGTACGATGTGCATGAAGAATATCAGATAGCCAGCGGGCAGAGGGTGTGGCGCGGGCTGGCCTGGAGGAAAGGGGACAGAAGTTGTCCAAGCAGGATGTTAAAGTGGAGAAAAGAGTATCAGTTGCACTGTTAGTATCTAGTGTTGAGAGCTGATCAGGTGGAGGAAGTGTGGATGAGACCAAAGAGGATAGGTGAGAGGGTGAAAGTGAGCGTAGGTTCTGCTGAAAGGTGACCTGTGGAGGAGTGTGGGTTGTGTTCTGAGGCAGGTTGAGGTTGAATTATTTATCATATTTTATAAAATGACAATCATTTATTCAGTCAAAGCCCCGTTTTTTCGACGTCTACTAAGAAAACTGTTTCATGATCTTCTCAATGATTCTACCGTGTAAATTAATATTGTGTACATTTATGCATTTAACAGATGCTTTCATAAAACATTACAGAACCAACAGAACCATATTTACAGTGATCGATAAGCTAGATTAGAAGACAAGCAAGAGCAATCCTCTGGCATTTGGGCTATTTTTAATTTTTCATCATATTCTAAAAATCAACACGAGCTCCAGTTTCACACATGTGTGTAACATAAAATCCATCTCTTGCTTGTAAACATAATTTTCCCCTTTACTCTCTCGCGCAATCTTCAGTGCAAAGCATGCTGGGAAGAGTCCTCGCCCTTCAGGAAGTGTTGCATCCGTTAATGAGCAGAAATCAGTGTTTGAGTCTCTGTGTGTGTTTAATATTGTGTACACACACATCAGCAACAGCACAGATGACAAATATATGCACATAAAATGTTTTTCTAAGTTACTTCTGAATGTTCAAAACATTTTCCAAAAAAAAACTTAGTTATTTGAATGTTAAATGAAGATTCAGGCTGAATTAACTGCAGAAATGTAATAGTTCAGAACAGGGTTATTATAGTTCTAAAACTAAAATCATAAAAAAACATTTTCGTTTCTTGAAATGAGATGAACGGTAACTCAAATAAAATAAAATATGCAAAAACTTAAACTTATTTTTTCTGCTAGTTTCCAAGGCAACATTGCTCATTTTTGTTTAGTTGTACTAACATAAAAAATAAAATAAAAAATATATAGAAATATATATAAAAAAGAACTAACAAAAATGTCCAAGACATACAACAAAATTACAAAACATTTACCTAAAATTACAATGAAACTGAAAAATATTGCAATTAAAACAAGATATTAAAAAAATCTATAATAGAAATAAAAACGAATAGTACGGTAGTGTAATGCCCTACAAGTTCAATTAAGCCAAAATATGAAAGAAAGAAAATATCCTATATTTTTAAATATTTTAAATATGACGTTGGAACAAAACACTAAACTTGATTAAGGTATTTATTTATCTGACAAAATAATGTGTCAAAAAAGGCAAACTACAGCTAAAGTTTTATTATACTATGAAAAAATGCTTAGGAAAACAAAAAGCTTTGAGGACAAAGCAAACATAATCATTTATTAATATTTCACTGGTTCTCTCTTGTTTTTGCATGTTCATAATTTCTTTGTATGACAGCCTGGATGAAAATTATGTGCCACAATTTGTCATGTTTCATTGCGTTACTATCACAAATAAAACAATCAACTTCAAGCACAACTATATAATACGACTACAAAATCTAATGCATTTGTAATAATATATGAATAAAGTGTGAATTTCCCTCAATCACTTCTTCATCCACAGTGTGAAGAGTCGTGATTTACTCTAATGATGAATATAAAGGTCAACGTATTCAAATCACGAGCGCTCGAAGCAGAAAAAACTCTGTGTGAAGAATAAAGCTTTCAATGTCTTCATCACGGCAGAGAAACAGTCTCTTATTATAGAAACACATTAGACTTTCACAGCAAACAGTCCATTTATGAAAATAAATCTGTTCAATCATTTCATTGATATAAAAATATCTGTTAGCTATAAAATCAACATTTATTCCAGTTTTCATATTTTAGATTGTAAGCTCGACTCTGCCAGAGATCTGCGGCTCAAAGATTGATTTTGATGATGAAAGACATACATAAATGAAGAAGAAAGACTAAATATTAAATGTCACGGATGTATATTGACTGATAATCCACTGTTTTGTAGAGGGTCAAAATGACAATCCTCACATGATATTTGGAGCCAGTTTACAGGGGTGTACAAATGAGTTTATAAAGATGGAAGCATCATTATTATATTTCTACACAGAGATTTGTAGGTCTATTAGTGAAATCTGTTGACTTTAACAATATTTGTTTCATTATATGTCAAACGTGACAGTTCAAAAATGGTAAAAAGCACTTCTTGTGGTTTCTGCCTCAAGTTTGCATGCCTGTAACTCAAGAAATATTCAAGATATCTTAATATCCTTTTAGATTCTGGTTCTTAATAAACTTCCCTTTTGAGTCTTCAATTTAAAGGCCCAATATGTTTCAATCCCAGAGATATGAGGTTCAGTAAAACTGAAAAGCGAGTCACTTTGCAAACATCTATCGTATTGAAAGAAGAATCTCTGAAGAACAAATAATATTGCAACTGGAAATATATATTGTTTTCCTCTGTCAAAACAATTGCATACAACATTCCTGTCTGAGTGCCAAAATGTTATTTTTCTAAAGTTAAAATGAACAAAATCCCTTCTCCAAAATAATATCCCTGAAAGTGGTTCAAACACACAGTTAATCTGCCTCGACGGGGTATTTTTGGCAATTGTTTTGATAGAAGGAAACAAGCTATATTTATAGTTTCAACACAATTTGTTCTTCAGACATTTTTCTTTATAGGGGTCATATAATGGTACATGCACTTTTTCAAGTTGATTTTACTGAAATGTGTGTTGGCAGTGCCTGTAGACATCCATCATATAATGATAAAAATCTATCCAGTGTTTTTGTTTTAATCTCCTTATATGTTTTCCCCTGTCTCAAATTGAGCCGTTCGATTTTGTGACGTCACTAAATCGACGCCCCTCCCACGATTGTTGATTGACAGCAGCGTTTCAACAGATCCCTGCCCTGAGCGAGCTGTCAATCATCATGGTCCGTCATTGTTGATACACTGGAGCAGAATGGCGTCTAAGCGATTGTGGTGTTCTGTTCTTGGGTGTAATAACGAACACAGCAGTAATTTTGATGATCCTAAATCCGAACCGCTGAAGACACAGTGGCTGAGTTTTGTTTTCGAAGGGAATATTCCCCACGAGCAACGTCAATGCTTTCATGTTTGCGCGATTCCCAAATCTTTTCTCACCAGACTGCTTTATTAACGAAGGAAGTAACTTATAAAGCTGATTTTGATAAGAAGCTGCTCCTGAAAAAAGAATCGTTACCAACTATTCATGTCTCCCTGCTGAACCTCCAGAAAAAGTAAGTGTAAAATTTTATTAACCTTTATATTTAGCTTTGCAAATCGCTTCACGATGAATGCGGCTAAGGTTTACACTCGGGGTACATACGGCATGTTTTCTATGTACGACGTTCTCAATATAATTCATAATTCCAAGTTTATAATGAACAACGCGTTATGGTTATTGTGTTATTACAAACTGAGTACGTATAACTTACATCAGTAAACACATAACGTTCGTACATCTCACTAAGTTACTCTACCCTGCCAGTACACAAAGATAGATCAAAGTGACAATATAATAAGCAACCATTCAGAAACGTCCTGTTCGAGCCTTAATTGTCGAACTTCTTCAGGCCGTCATCTTGTTCCGACTCCGGTTCAAACTGATACGGTTGCACAGATGTTTCCTCAGAGACTCCCGCTGCCATTTTTTTCCTATACCCTCAACTGTTGTCAAGGAAACACTCCACGTGCGGTGTGGTCATAACGCTGTTATGAACGCCCGCAGAACAGAGGGGCGGAGTCAGCAAAGCTCATTATCATTTAAAGGCATATGCACTGAAATGGCGTGCTGAAAACAGAGCTGTTTTTGACCAGGTAAAATTAGTGTTTTCTTACAATACTAACGAAAAGTTTTAATTAAAGTATATTACAAACTTTTCATTTAGACCCTAAAGGATCAAATTAACTTGTATGAAAATGGCATTATATGACCCCTTAAAAAAAAAAAGTATCAGCTGTGTGAAAAGTTTGGTTTCTGAAAATGTGTACAATTGACCAATTTACTTATGGAGCCATATTGAGATCATATCTCATATCTCTGGGATTGAACCATATTGGGACTTAAAAATGAAGTGAAAATGGTTTTTTTTGTTTGTTTTTTTTACTCTCACCGTTGGCATAAAATGCAACAAAGATTGCTAAAGTCAACCGATTTTACAAATAGATCTAAAAATCTGCCTAAAAATAAAATTTTGCTTTTTGAATTTTTGAATTTTCAGACAAAATGGATGGATGGATTGATAGAACAATGGATGGATGGATGGATGGATGGATGGATGGATGGATGGAACGATAGAACAATGGATGGATGGATGGAATGATAGAACAATGGATGGATGGATGGAACGATAGAACAATGGATGGATGGATGGAATGATAGAACAATGGATGGATGGATAGAACAATAGATGGATGGATGGATGGAATGATAGAACAATGGATGGATGGATGGAATGATAGAACAATGGATGGATGGATGGATGGATGGAACAATAGAACAATGGATGTATGGATGGATAGAACAATAGATGGATGGATGGATGGATGGATGGAACGATAGAACAATGGATGGATGGATGGAATGATAGAACAATGGATGGATGGATGGATGGAACGATAGAACAATGGATGGATGGATGGATAGAACAATAGATGGATGGATGGAATGATAGAACAATAGATGGATGGATGGATGGAACGATAGAACAATGGATGGATGGAACGATAGAACAATGGATGGATGGATGGATAGAACAATAGATGGATGGATGGATGGATGGAACGATAGAACAATGGATGGATGGATAGAACAATAGATGGATGGATGGATGGAACGATAGAACAATGGATGGAATGATAGAACAATGGATGGATGGATGGAACGATAGAACAATGGATGGATGGATGGAATGATAGAACAATGGATGGATGGAACGATAGAACAATGGATGGATGGATGGAACGTTAGAACAATAGATGGATGGATGGATGGAATGATAGAACAATGGATGGATGGATGGAATGATAGAGCAATGGATGGATGGATGGATGGATGGATGGAACGATAGAACAATGGATGGATGGATGGAATGATAGAACAATGGATGGATGATGGAACGATAGAACAATGGATGGATGGATGGATAGAAAAATGGATGGATGGATGGATGGATGGATGAATGGATAGAACAATGGATGGATGGATGGATGGATGGATGGATGGATGGATGGATGGATGGATGGATAGAGCAATAGATGGATTGATTGATGGTTGGATCAAATGATAGAACAATGGATGGATGGATGGATAGAACAATGGATGGATTGATTGATTGTTGGATGGAATGATAGAACAATAGATGGATGGATGAACTGCTTCATGTTCTGAGAGCTGATGAAGCGTGAGGATCAGTAAACCGGATCAGTTCTGTTGTTCAGAGGCCGAGAGGAAGAGTGTGTGATGGATAAATGGAAGAGTGTGTGATAGAGAGATGAAGAATGAGGGTTCACACACACAGCTCTAATGATCACCTTATCATTATCAATCCGCCTCACAACCTTGTGTTTTTGAAGCCATAACTGCCCTTCTGTGCATATATATATTCTGCTTTATTTATACAGTAGCAGCTTCAATAATAAACAGATCAATAATGCAAACTTCATCAAGTGCTGTTCTCATCTGATAGTGTCAGGTCCATAATATTACTGATATTAAGTGTCTTTTTAACCCTTTTAAACCCTCTGGGGCTCTTCTGTCATTTTTGACAGAAAAAAATTAAGTGTTTTTTTTGTTTGTTTTGTTTTTTGTTTTCTTCATCGGAATGCTGTGAAACTTGGTAAAGGTTTTGGCACTTGCTGTGTGAACACACAGATAAATCATGGACATGATTGAACAGGTTAAATGGTCCTGATAATAATAGTCACACTTGTGCTCCTCGCGGTTAAAAATGAGCGCATTGGAAATGAATGAGAGAGTTTCCTCTAGTGGAAGCGTTTGGTACTGCAGCCGAACAACATCTCACTGAACGCTCATTTACTGAGATATCAGCTCACATGTGCAACACTACTCGCTTACA
>NW_027508723.1:475000-492500 GCF_051911475.1 Siphateles boraxobius
GCAGAAACTGTTATAAACCAGCAGAAACTGTTATAAACCAGCAGAAACTGTTATAAACTGCAGAAACTGTCATAAACCAGCAGAAACTGTTATAAACCTGCAGAAACGGTTATAAACCTGCAGAAACTTTTATAAACCAGCAGAAACTGTCATAAACCAGCAGAAACTGTTATAAATGTGCAGAAACTGTTATAAACCAGCAGAAACTGTCATAAACCAGCAAAAACGGTTATAAACCAGCAGAAACTGTCATAAACCAGCAGAAACTGTTATAAACCAGCAGAAACTGTCATAAACCTGCAGAAAATGTTATAAACCAGCAGAAACTGTCATAAACCAGCAGAAACTGTTATAAACCAGCAGAAACTGTTATAAACCAGCAGAAACTGTTATTAACCTGCAGAAACTGTCATAAACCAGCAGAAACTGTTATAAACCAGCAGAAACTGTCATAAACCAGCAGAAACTGTCATAAACCAGCAGAAACTGTTATAAACCAGCAGAAACTGTCATAAACCAGCAGAAACTGTCATAAACCTGCAGAAAATGTTATAAACCAGCAGAAACTGTCATAAACCAGCAGAAACTGTTATAAACCAGCAGAAACTGTTATAAACCAGCAGAAACTGTTATAAACCAGCAGGAACTGTCATAAACCAGCAGAAACTGTTATAAACCAGCAGAAACTGTCATAAACCAGCAGAAACTGTTATAAACCTGCAGAAACTGTTATAAACCAGCAGAAACTGTCATAAACCAGCAGAAACTGTTATAAACCAGCAGAAACTGTTATAAACCTGCAGAAACTGTTATAAACCTGCAGAAAATGTTATAAACCAGCAGAAACGGTTATAAACCAGCAGAAACTGTTATAAACCTGCAGAAACTGTTATAAACCAGCAGAAACTGTCTAAAACCAGCAGAAACTGTCATAAACCAGCAGAAACTGTTATAAACCAGCAGAAACTGTTATAAACCAGCAGAAACTGTTAAAAACCAGCAGAAACTGTTATACACCTGTAGAAACTGTTATAAACCTGCAGAAACTGTTATAAACCAGCAGAAACTGTTATAAACCTGCAGAAACTGTTATAAACCAGCAGAAACGGTTATAAACCAGCAGAAACTGTCATAAACCAGCAGAAACTGTTATAAACCAGCAGAAACTGTCATAAACCAGCAGAAACTGTCATAAACCTGCAGAAAATGTTATAAACCAGCAGAAACTGTCATAAACCAGCAGAAACTGTTATAAACCTGCAGAAACTGTTATTAACCTGCAGAAACTGTCATAAACCAGCAGAAACTGTTATAAACCAGCAGAAACTGTCATAAACCAGCAGAAACTGTCATAAACCAACAGAAACTGTTATAAACCAGCAGAAACTGTTATAAACCTGCAGAAACTGTTATAAACCTGCAGAAAATGTTATAAACCAGCAGAAACGGTTATAAACCAGCAGAAACTGTTATAAACCTGCAGAAACTGTTATAAACCAGCAGAAACTGTCTAAAACCAGCAAAAACTGTCATAAACCAGCAGAAACTGTTATAAACCAGCAGAAACTGTTATAAACCAGCAGAAACTGTTAAAAACCAGCAGAAACTGTTATAAACCTGCAGAAACTGTTATAAACCAGCAGAAACGGTTATAAACCAGCAGAAACTGTCATAAACCAGCAGAAACTGTTATAAACCAGCAGAAACTGTCATAAACCAGCAGAAACTGTCATAAACCTGCAGAAAATGTTATAAACCAGCAGAAACTGTCATAAACCAGCAGAAACTGTTATAAACCAGCAGAAACTGTTATAAACCAGCAGAAACTGTTATAAACCAGCAGGAACTGTTATAAACCAGCAGAAACTGTCATAAACCAGCAGAAACTGTTATAAACCAGCAGAAACTGTTATAAACCAGCAGAAACTGTCATAAACCAGCAAAAACTGTCATAAACCAGCAGGAACTGTTATAAACCAGCAGAAACTGTTATAAACCAGCAGGAACTGTTATGACCAGCAGAAACTGTTATAAACCAGCAGAAACTGTTATAAACCTGCAGAAACTGTTATAAACCTGCAGAAACTGTTATAAACCAGCAGAAACTGTTATAAACCAGCAGAAACTGTTATAAACCTGCAGAAACTGTTATAAACCAGCAGAAACTGTTATAAACCTGCAGAAACTGTTATAAACCTGCAGAAACTGTTATAAACCAGCAGAAACTGTTATAAACCAGCAGAAACTGTTAAAAACCAGCAGAAACTGTTATACACCTGCAGAAACTGTTATAAACCTGCAGAAACTGTTATGAACCAGCAGAAACTGTCATAAACCAGCAGAAACTGTTATAAACCAGCAGAAACTGTTATAAACCTGCAGAAACTGTTAAAAACCAGCAGAAACTGTTATACACCTGCAGAAACTGTTATAAACCTGCAGAAACTGTTATGAACCAGCAGAAACTGTCATAAACCAGCAGAAACTGTTATAAACCAGCAGAAACTGTTATAAACCTGCAGAAACTGTTATAAACCAGCAGAAACTGTCATAAACCAGCAGAAACTGTCATAAACCAGCAGGAACTGTTATAAACCAGCAGAAACTGTTATAAACCAGCAGGAACTGTTATAAACCTGCAGAAACTGTCATAAACCTGCAGAAACTGTTATAAACCAGCAGGAACTGTTATAAACCAGCAGAAACTGTTATAAACCAGCAGAAACTGTCATAAACCAGCAGAAACTGTCATAAACCAGCAGGAACTGTTATAAACCAGCAGAAACTGTTATAAACCAGCAAGAACTGTTATAAACCAGCAGAAACTGTCATAAACCTGCAGAAACTGTTATAAACCTGCAGAAACTGTTATAAACCAGCAGGAACTGTTATAAACCAGCAAGAACTGTTATGACCAGCAGAAACTGTTATAAACCAGCAGAAACTGTTATAAACCAGCAGAAACTGTTATAAACCAGCAGAAACTGTTATAAACCAGCAGAAACTGTTATAAACCAGCAGAAACTGTTATAAACCTGCAGAAACTGTCATAAACCAGCAGAAACTGTTATAAACCTGCAGAAACTGTTATAAACCAGCAGAAACTGTTATAAACCAGCAGAAACTGTTATAAACCAGCAGAAACTGTTATAAACCAGCAGAAACTGTTATAAACCAGCAGAAACTGTTATAAACCAGCAGAAACTGTTATAAACCTGCAGAAACTGTTATGAAACAAAAAATATTAGTTTTATGACTTGATGAAAGCTAGTATAAAGTGTGATTTTTATTTATGATTAATCTTTCATGATTCTCTGTCAGAAGCTGCTGTTTTCTGCGACAGGAAATGATTGCGTGCCGTTTCTGATTGAACGTGTCATTTCCTGTAACGACAGGAAGCCATTAGCAGAGAGTGATGAGTGTTATGAGATGAAGCAAAAGCTCAGCGTTGATTTCATTCATCAGCAGCGATCGCCCGAGACACGTTTGCATGTCAGACATCAGACCATCGACACATCATTCATATTCTCCGAGAATAAAGCGGCCCTTGAGGAACAGAAGAAGGAGAAACTCTCTCAGCATTAGAATCACTGTTATACACTACAGTCAGAAGTTAGGGATCAGGTGTCTCTTCTGCTCACCAGCGCTGTGTTTATTTCATTAAAAATACAGTAAAAACAGTAATATTGTGAAATATTATTCCAATGTAAATCAGCTGTTGTCTATGTGAATATATAGTAAAGTGTAATTTATTCCTGTGAATTTTCAGCATCATTACTCCAGTCTTCAGTGTCACATGATCCTTCAGAAATCACTATAATATGATGAGTTGATGCTCAAGAAACATTTATGATTATTATCAGTGTTGAAAACAGTTATTTACATTTTACAGTTATTTACAGTTTATTTTACATTATTTGATGAATAGAAAGCTCAAAAGAACAGCATTTATACTTTTGTAACATTATAAATGTCTTTACTGTCACTTTTGATCAATGTAATGCATCCTTGATGAATAAAAGTATTGATTTCTTTTATTTCTTGATCAACTGGGTCAGTCTCAGGAGAAAACGCTCTCACACACACACACACACACACACACACCTGACACACACACGCTGTTAGTCCTGAACGATGGACGACACACTCCACTGACCCTGATGATGAACTTCCGTCTGTACAGGAACATAAACCCGCAGTTCTTCAGTCTTTAGTGGGAAGAAACAAAAGCGTCTGAATGATCTATAGATCAGCTGTGGGCGTGTGACCTTTCCTGACCCCGCCCCCTTCTCCACCGAAGTGACTGATTGGACAATCAACCGAAAACAAAACATAAAACGCTGCTGGCTGGGCCAATGATTAGTCTTGATTTATATGGGAAACCTTTTTTCCTCCGTTTAGCAGCTATAAAACATCCAAAACTGGAACAACAACCTCAGAACAAACGGACAATCAGCGGAAACGGTTTTCTGAAACGGTGCGTTGACAAGTTCATAATTAAATTATTGTGATGAGATCGTTAAAAGCAGCTGTAAACGACACCTGTGAGATCAAAGACGGAGATTGCGGGATTATTTTTTTATGAAAATAAATATAATGAACAAGATACCCAAAGTACTTGTTATTTAATTCCATTCCAAAAATCAAACATTTTAAAAGAGAACAAACATCACGGTTGTTTAAACCAATGAGGATCAAGCTGTGTCGTCAGCAAGTCGTTTCCCATCGTGCTTTTGCTCAGCACGAGCAGCTGCGCGCGGCCGCAGAATCCATAGACATAATAAATACATAGACGCCCTATTGGCCGCTTTGGAACGTTGCTGCGATACGTCAACGCGTCCGCCATTTTGCGGAGGGCAAGACTGCGCTGTAAACAAATGCAAGTAAACGGGTGAGCTGCGGTTTTCCTGGATAAAAACAATAATAACGATTAAACCTTTAAGATGTACGTGGTGTACGTTTCTATTACTAATTATATAATGACCAAATACAACCAAAAAAATGTCAGTCTTGTTTGTGAAGGGTAATTGCCCGAGACCTGTTTTCAATTGTGTGGCTACTTGTACAGCCCCACGCAGCGCACAAAACAGCCATTTTTCTTACTAATGAGAGGTATGGGAAAGTTGCCCTCCTTGATATGGCGGCACCATTGACGTACGCTCCAGCAGCCAATAGGGTGTCTATGTATTTATTATGTCTATGGCAGAATCCGACACGCGCGCCTTGCACTCGCGAGAGTTTTATTTCTAACCGGCATAAATCTCGCGGTGATCGGTTCTGCGCAAGCGTGTAATCCATCAGCCGGAAACTGAAGCCTCGCGGGAGCCGCCGGTGTAGCAGAACTTAACCCGCTGTTAGCATTAGATTGACTCCCATTCATATTGGCATCACTTTGACAGCGAATAAATTTACATCTGAGGCGTCCAAAGACTTCATTTGGCCATTATTTATTTCTAAACAAACACGACAATGTATAAAAGGCTCCATTTCTTTGTATCTTACGTTATGGCCTCGTAGAAGCCGTTTTTGTAAAAATAGGCTAACGATTGCGTCATAACCACGCGATTTTCTGTCACACAAAGGAGACATTAGCGTATAGACACGAGGAGAAGCTCCCAGGCAATCTTTTACTGTCTATGAGGCGATCGGGGGGACATAGAGGCATAAAGTCAAGGAGAAGCCCATAGATAGAGAGTCCATAAAAGCAACAGGACAAAATATTTCAACAACGTTTTTGAGGAATTAGGTGATTCAGATTTGTCTTGCCACAGCTACTAGAAGATTTACAACTGTCAGACGGTCGTCACGCTCAGTGTGAGCCTGCAGTCGCTCAGCCATCAGGAAGTGAGTGCAATAATCGGGCTTCAGTCTTCTCCATTGAAATCAAGGGGGCGCTGTGTCCATTTCTTTTACTGTCTATGGTTCAGCGTAGATTATGTTCATCTCACTCAAGCCTATTCCTTCAATCCTCGAGTTATTAATCATCACGGCAAACGAGATAAAGTGAGATTGAAGAATTGATCGGAGAGATATTATTCACTCGTATGAGAGACAGTCGCTACAATGTGACATCGCATCAATAATGCAAATCACTCGATTATAAACACTGCATTTATAAATGAGCAGGAGTGTTAACGGGTATGAATTGTAATTCATTACGATACTGTGATTTGTTCATTCATTCCTCCTTAAATCAGCTCCAGTCAGTCAGGCCACTAATCAGATGTGGCAGCGTTAATAAGAACGTGTAATTATGAGTTTCAGACTAATTTCGTGCTTTGCAACTGAATAATTTCTTCAACAAATATAAGTGGCATTTAAAAATAAGAGCATTTCATAAAGAGATTAAACGCACATCAAAGAGAATCAACGTCATGCTAGATACACGACCAAAAATCACAAGATATGAATAAAATGTAAATGTCTGTAGAAGTAAAAACATAAGAGCATATTTGTGAATATAATCATTTATTTCTCTAGAATGATGCAAGAAATGTACACATCTTTATCTCAAGGTATAAAAAAATTTCTTAAATAAGCAGTTTTTCATTCATACATTTGTAAATGTATTAATTATTTGTTACAAACCCTGAAGAGAGCACATCCCGTACGACCAACGACAACAAAAACAAAACTAAAAATTATTTGCAATACAAATCCAGCAACGGTCACCTGAATATACATGAGGAATTATTGCTCTGCATTTGTCCATTAAAAAAAGCTGTATTTTCTTTCTAGTGGCTTCTGTCTGACACATTGTTCTCAGTTATATATAGATATGTACATCAAAATATATGCTCTAGTTGAAAAAGGCCTTGGTTGAAGCTATCTGTAATGGATTGTGAAGGTGTGCTTGGTTCAGCTGCTGTTGATGCAGACTGATGACATCACTTCCAGGACGTCCACATCACTCCAGTGCACAAAGAAATCTGGAAAATAAACGATAATTCACCATCAATTAATGTGCAAATAGATGCTCTATGATTTTCTGAACAAAATTAGCTATTTTTCATGAGCAGTAGGTGGCGCTGTTCCCAAATTTGGCATGTACTCTTCGATCATGGTGCAGATGAAGTGCACCAAGTTTAGTTTCCATAGATTAAACAAGTATTGCCAAAATATAGCAGCTAATAAAATTCCGGGTCAACATTGGTAACTTCCCATCATCATAATTTTTGAACACAAAGGAATATCGGAATTCTGTCCAATGATCAGTCAATTTAGGTATATATACAGTATATTTAAAAATGGGGACTACAGTAATGTGTGGAGTCTTAATGTAAGAGATTGATTGTGATCAGACTTTTGAGAATTGTTTACTAAGACTTTTGTTTCTAGAACAAACGGTTCAAAAGTTATAACAAAGAGAAAAGTGAATTTTTGAACTGGTGGTGGCGCTATAGAGTTGGTCCTAGAGACCCCAAAACTGGTCCGATTACTATTCAGTAATAAGTGTGCTCTAAGAAGTAAATGTAAATTAAGCTTCAATGAAAGTGCAATTCGTGTAAACTAAGTTAATAGATGCTCTCTAATTGATTGATTGAACAAAAACTTAAATTTTTCGTGACCAGTAGGTGGCGCTGTTCTGAAATTTGGCATGTACCTTCAGATCATGGTGTTCATGAAGTGCACCATGTTTTGTTTCGATATATTAAAGTATTACCATAATACAGCACTTAATCTAATTTGGGGTCGACATTGTTAAATTCACATCGTCATAGCTTTTGAACACAAAAAAATATGGCAATTCTGTTCAGACTTCTGCCCAGTGATCATCTGTGCCAATTTGTGTAAGAATATGAAAACATTTGGAGTAGTAGTAGCTGGAAAAAGGAATACAGTATATTTCAAAGAAATCTGGAAAATAAATGTTAACTCAGCATCCGTGAATGTGCAACTTAATAGATGCTCTCTGATTTTAAGTTCTGAACAGAAATAGCTATTTTTCATGACCAGTAGGTGGCGTTGTTCTGAAATTTGGCATGTACCCTCAGATCATGGTGCTGATTAAGTGCACCAAGTTTCATTTCAATAGATTAAGGTATTACCAAAATATAGCAGCTAATCTAATTTGGGGTCGACATCGTTAAATTCCCATCATCATAACTTTTGAACACAAAAGAATAATCAAAAACTTTGTTTGGCCCAGTGATCATCTGTTAATTCATCATCAGTTAATAAAAACTCATGTTAAGTAAGTTAGTAGTTGCTACATCAGGATAGTGGACAGACCAATCGCAACAACACAACACAACACAACACGTGTCCACTAGTAAACTTCTAATGAGAAAACCTGTTTTTGTAAAACACAAACGGGATCCTGATCCTGATCACAGATCAGACGTTTAACGCCCTCAGAGATTCACACAGATTGATAACGTCTGTTATATTAAATACACTGGAGTGAAATGAGAAACAGGCATATACAAACAAACATTCAGGGTCAAATGAAGCTGAACTGCATTTATAAAAACCCTATCAACAAAATATCCTCAATGTAAAGCCAAATATACACTATATAGGAAATCTTGGCTCTATCAATGTTTATTTCGTCGCAAAAGTGTAACTATATTATCGCCCAGCTCTTTATTTAAAGTTATACACAGGTGAAACTCGACAAACTAGAATATCGTGCAACAGTTCATGTATTTCAGTCATACAAATTAAAAGGTGAAACTAATATTTTTAGTATATATATAACTATATACATATGCATGATTATACTTTTCATAGGGCCGACATTTCTGTATTTAAAATCGTGATTTCATGTAATATTCTAATTTTCTGAGATTTTGAATTTGTTGTTTTCATAAGCTGTAAGCCATAATCATCAAAATTATAACTTTTGCACGATATTCTAATTTTTCGAGTTTCACCTGTAGTATACAAGCATGTCCAACTTTATCTACAAACAGTTCAATCTTAAAGTGAGTAATACTACATATATATATATATATATATATATAAATCTTAACTATGATTGTTTGTATCGTCTCAAAATGTAACTTTATTATCATCCAACTGTAATCAGATAAATGTGACTATAAGGCATGAAAAGCTGTAAAGCTGCTTTGAACACACACACACACACACACATTCGCATTTACAGTAACACACTTTTCAAATCACAGTGAAATAAATAGACTATAAACATTGTAAACATGATTTCTACTTAATGGCTTTAATTCATTCTGTACAGCAAGCTGCCATATTCAATTATAAATAAATAATATAAAACACTTTTATCTCTGTTTGAATGTTTTCCGCAGTAATTTCGTCTGATACAGGGAACATATTTACAAGCACAATTAAACCTAATCATCATAAAATGTGTTTTTAATCACATCAGAAAACACAAATCATGCACACGCAGAGAAAATGTAACGTGTAAATGTACATAAATATCAATGCTTTTAAGTTTTAATGCGGGTCCATCACAGAGGCGTGTTCAATCAATGCAAGAGCCGCGCGGGTAATTTACATCTTCATTAGCAGAAGCTTTTCACTTACGCTGAGATTTCAGGATAAAGGGGGTAATTAACACAAACTGCCCTACAATTTAAGAGTTTGTGTGCAGCATTAATTACACACTCACGGCACAACAAACACAGCGTCTCGGGCTTGAAAACGGCTTGTTTAACATTATGAAGCAGCTAGTTTGGTCAACGCAGTGATCCAGTGATTCACTGCTACTAGTAACCTTAGTTTGCACATTTAATGCTTTCACTCCCGCTGTTATCTTGTAGAAACCAAGTGTGCAGCAAACGTCCTGAAAAGATATTTTTGAGAGGTCTATGATACAGCAGGTCAATAAGATTTCATCGGACCCTTCACATGTGTATGTGCTGATGAACTCTGCTAGGAGATACAGGCTCCCGTTACGCAAGCATAATCGCTACAAACATTCGTTTGTTCCATTGTCGACAAAACTGATTAATAAGCAACTCCAGTAAGCTGGTGATACAACTGCATGTGTTGTTGGCGGAGTAGAGGTAACATAAATATAGGAGTTGCATGCTTTTTAGGTCATTTATGAACTAAAAGTGTTTCTCTTTTTATTTTCTTTATTTAAGAATAGTGTTTTTATTTAGTTTAGGGAAGAAAGTTTTATGTGGAATGAATATTAATATTTGAATGATGGATGTTTTTGGTGGGTTGATGTTGCAACAGTTCTCTAATCTAAGACAAATTTCTCCTATGAGAGAGGATAAAAGGTACCTTGACCTTGAGAAGTGATCTCGATTGCCCCCGGTGGCTGGTCCCAGTATAGCTCATAAACCCTGAGTCTCGATCGCCCCCTGGTGGCTGGTCCCAGTATAGCTCATAAACCCTCTGTCGATCGCCCCCCGGTGGCTCGTCCCAGTATAGCTCATAAACCCTGAGTCTCGATATCCCCCGGTGGCTGGTCCCAGTATAGCTCATAAACCCTGAGTCTCGATCGCCCCCTGGTGGCTGGTCCCAGTATAGCTCATAAACCCTCTCTCGATCGCCCCCCGGTGGCTGGTCCCAGTATTGCTCATAAACCCTGAGTCTCGATCGCCCCCCGGTGGCTGGTCCCAGTATAGCTCATAAACCCTGAGTCTCGATCGCCCCCCGGTGGCTGGTCCCAGTATAGCTCATAAACCCTGAGTCTCGATCGCCCCCCGGTGGCTGGTCCCAGTATAGCTCATAAACCCTGAGTCTCGATCGCCCCCTGGTGGCTGGTCCCAGTATAGCTCATAAACCCTCTCTCGATCGCCCCCCGGTGGCTGGTCCCAGTATTGCTCATAAACCCTGAGTCTTGATATCCCCCGGTGGCTGGTCCCAGTATAGCTCATAAACCCTGATTCTCATTCACCCCCTGGTGGCTGGTCCCAGTATATCTCATAAACCCTGAGTCTCGATCGCCCACCGTCCCCCCCCCGCCCCCCCCCCCCCCCCCGGTGGCTGGTCCCAGTATAGCTCATAAACCCTGAGTCTCGATCGCCCCCCCGGTGGGCAAACGAATGAGTGTGGGCGGGACCTCTGGCTCCAAATAATGTCATCGCAAATACCGTTTCTGGGATATTTTGACTTCGTTTTTCTACAGTGGAAGGAAATGGTAGATGGTAGAACGTGTCAATATAGACTATAAACACAGGTTTTTGAAACACACTTGCTAAATTGTAATAATAGTAATTTAAAGTCCCCTGGTTAGGAAATCATTTCATCCCTTAAAACTCATCACCAAAACGACATTTAAACGTTTTTTCCTTAAAAAAAATATATATTCATGCATTAAATATTGAATTTAACTCGACACCCTTGCCTCATTTAGTATGTGCGGTTCTATGAATATGCAAATGAGCAAATAAAAACAACTTTCAAACAAGCCTTTAAAAGTTTATCTTGACAAACTCTGCTTTAGTAAAATATACAGTTAAATGAATTTCTAGGTAACACTTAACAATAAGGTCTTATTAGCTAACGCATATATGCATTATAGTTAATGCATTAACTAACAATAACCAACACATGTGTTACAGTATTTATTAATCTCTGTTAACATTAGTTGATCAATATTGTTCAGGTCTATTCAATAATATTAACAGATACTATAACTTTTGATTTAAAAAGATGCATTGGTAAATGTTGAGATTAGCATTAAGATGAACAAATGCTGTATTAGTGTTGTCACTGTAAAGAGTTGGAGTGATTTGCGTGTGAAATGAAACGCGTGTCTAAACATGTTGTAATTAGAAGTCAGCGAATGGAGCGACGCTCCGCCTGCAATTAACTGATAAAACATTAATATCAGAGCAATTATGTGAAAGAATGATTGTGTTCCATTTCATGTTCTGAAGGAGAAGAAATGCAAAAATGCAACTAATTCAAGAAGAAATAAATGATGAAAAGATGTGAGACGAGACAAAAACAACAACAATAAACAACAGTTTTAGTTATTTTAGTACATCAAAATGAAAATGAGAAATTATAATGCTTTTTTTTTCAATGGTAACAATTTTTAATAGCAAAATTCACAAGCATGAACTGATAAAACGTTACGCCTTCAAAATATAAATATGAATATTATCCGAGGGTAGTTTTAACTAATTTAATTTAAGTAGTTTTTGAGTTTGTATTTTTTAAATACGTCTGTGTAACTGAATTAAATTAAATGTTGAAATTAACAAACTAATATAAATAAAGTATTTTTCATTGTTACTTTGTTAACCTTATTGTAAAGTGTCATCTGTTAGCATATAGGCATGTTATAATTCAAGTTAGTTTTTTTTATAGTTTTGTTAATTATAAGTCAGTTAAAGATGCAGCACTAACAAATGAAAGAAGAATTATGAACAATCTGTTGTTCTCTACACACAGACGAAAGTGAGGGAGTGTGTGCAAACGGTGTGTGCCTGTGTGTGTGTGTGTGTGTGTGTGTGTGTGTGCGTGTGTGCCTGTTCCTGGTTTAAATGAAAGGAAACATCCTCTCGACAGACTCATTTATCATGTGACCCACCAGTGGAATTCATGCAAATGCTATTGGTTTCTGTGTGCTGGCTAATTTGTATTTAAATTGTGTCTTGTGTCGGGACGCTGAAGCTCTTCTGCATTCACATCAGAATCAGCTCATAAACAAACCCAATCCCACTGAGACATAAACAACATGTCAACATCGACTCAGCAAACATGCAAACTAGAAGATGTGTGACATTCTCTGAGCTTCATGTGAATATACATTTGACATCATGAGCTCATTAACATATGACCGCCCACATTCACGTGCAGCCAATCATAGTAGAGATCATGCATGCATAAATACATTCAGCATTTCCCAACTGGGGTGTGTGGCACATTGCATATGTAATAAATGTAATATTTCATATGCAAGGTAATGGTGTAGTTGATTAATCATGTGGTAAATATGCAAAAGTGCCACACATCCCCCAAAACACAGCATAAACATATAGTTGAGGAGTAAAAATATACATATATTGCATTTGTATTACTAAAAATTTGCGATGGGCAACGATTAATCACATCAAATAAAAGTTTGTGTTTACATAATATATGTGTGTGTACTGTGTATATTTATTTTGTATACACACACATACACACACACACACACATATATATAAGAAATATTTGCATGTGTATACTGTATACATATATTTATACACAATTTAACCTAAACATAAATATTTTACAAATAACAAATTTTTCTTAAATATATACATATACAAAATAATTATACACAGTACAAACACATATATTATGTAAACACTTTTATTTTGGATGCGATTAATCCAATGAGTGGAAATGAGTGTTAAAATAAAGATATCGATGTGAAAACAAAAGCTTCCGTCTGATGTTGTATATTTGAGAGAGAGAGATAGAGGGAGAGAGAGAGAGAGAGAGAGAGAGAGAGAGAGATAGAGATAGAGGGAGAGAGAGAGAGAGAGGGAGAGAGAGAGAGAGAGGGAGAGATAGGGAGAGAGAGGGAGCGAGATAGAGATAGAGGGAGAGAGAGATAGAGGGAGAGAGGGAGAGAGAGGGAGAGAGAGAGATATAGAGGGAGATAGAGAGAGATAGAGGGAGAGAGGGAGAGAGAGAGAGAGAGGGAGAGAGAGAGATATAGAGGGAGATAGAGAGAGATAGAGGGAGAGAGGGAGAGAGAGAGAGAGAGGGACAGAGGGAGAGAGGGAGAGAGAGAGATAGAAAGAGAGAGGGAGAGAGAGAGATAGAAAGAGAGATAGAGGGAGAGAGATAGAAAGAGAGATAGAGACAGAGGGAGAGAGAGAGAGAGAGAGAGAGAGAGAGAGAGAGAGAGAGAGAGAGAGAGAGAGAGAGAGGGAGAGCGATAGAGATAGAGGGAGGGAGAGAGGGAGAGAGAGAGATAGAGAGGGAGAGAGAGAGAGAGAGAGAGAGAGAGAGATAGAGGGAGGGAGAGAGAGAGAGAGATAGAGGGAGAGAGAGAGAGATAGAGGGAGAGAGGGAATGAGGGAGAGAGAGGGAGAGAGATAGAAAGAGAGATAGAGGGAGAGAGATAGAAAGAGAGATAGAGACAGAGGGAGATAGAGAGAGAGGGAGAGCGATAGAGATAGAGGGAGGGAGGGAGGGAGAGAGGGAGAGAGAGAGATAGAGGGAGAGAGGGAGAGAGATAGAGGGAGAGAGGGATAGAGGGAGAGAGGGAGAGAGATAGAAAGAGAGATAGAGGGAGAGAGATAGAAAGAGAGATAGAGAGAGAGGGAGATAGAGAGAGAGAGCGATAGAGATAGAGGGAGGGAGAGAGGGAGAGAGAGAGATAGAGGGAGGGAGGGGAGAGATAGAGGGAGAGAGGGAGAGAGATAGAAAGAGAGATGGAGAGGGAGATAGAGAGAGAGAGAGGGAGATAGAGAGAGAGGGAGAGCGATAGAGATAGAGGGAGGGAGAGAGGGAGAGAGAGAGATAGAGGGAGAGAGGGAGAGAGATAGAGATATAGATAGAGGGAGAGAGGGAGAGAGATAGAGATATAGATAGAAAAAAATGGTAAATGGACTGCATTTATATAGCGCTTTCACAGACCGAATGGCCACCAAAGCGCTTTACATAGTTGCCTCACATTCACCCATTCATATACACATTCATACACCGACGGCGGTGTCAGCCATGCAAGGCGCCACCCAGCTCGTCGGGAGCAGTTGGGGTTAGGTGTCTTGCTCATGGACACCTCGACACTTGGTCAGGTGGAACCGGGGATTGAACCACCAACCTTTCGGTTTGTAGATAACCCCTACATGAACCACTGAGCCACTGCCGCCCCTAGAGGGATAGAGATAGAGGGAGAGAGGGAGAGAGAGAGACAGAGAGGGAGACGGAGATGGAGAGGGAGAGATGGAGACGGAGAGGGAGAGGGAGAGGGAGAGATTGGGAGGGAGAGAGAGAGAGACGGAGATGGAGAGGGAGAGGGAGAGGGAGAGGGAGAGGATTGGGAGGGAGAGAGAGAGAGATGGAGAGGGAGGAGGGAGAGAGAGAGAGATGGAGAGGGAGAGAGAGAGAGATGGAGAGGGAGATGGAGACGGAGACGGAGAGATGGAGAGGGAGAGAGAGAGACGGAGACGGAGAGGGAGAGATTGGGAGGGAGAGAGAGACGGAGAGGGAGAGATGGAGATGGAGACGGAGAGGGAGAGATGGAGAGGGAGAGGGAGAGAGATGGAGAGGGAGAGAGAGAGATGGAGAGGGAGAGATGGAGATGGAGAGATGGAGAGGGAGAGATGGAGAGGGAGAGGGAGACGGAGAGATGGAGAGGGAGATGGAGACGGAGAGAGATGGAGAGGGAGATGGAGACGGAGAGAGATGGAGAGGGAGATGGAGAGATTGGGAGGGAGAGAGAGAGACGGAGATGGAGAGATGGAGAGGGAGAGATTGGGAGGGAGAGAGAGAGATGGAGAGGGAGAGATGGAGAGGGAGAGAGAGAGAGATGGAGAGGGAGAGATGGAGAGATGGAGAGGGAGATGGAGAGGGAGAGATTGGAAGGGAGAGAGAAAGACGGAGTGGGAGAGATGGAGAGGGAGAGGGAGAGGGAGAGAGATGGAGAGGGAGAGAGAGAAGGAGAGGGAGAGATGGAGAGGGAGAGGGAGAGAGAGAGACGGAGAGATGGAGAGGGAGAGGGAGAGATGGAGAGGGAGAGATGGAGATGAGACGGAGAGGGAGAGATGGAGAGGGAGAGGGAGAGATGGAGATGGAGACGGAGAGGGAGAGATTGGGAAGGAGAGAGAGACGGAGAGGGAGAGATGGAGAGGGAGAGAGATGGAGAGGGAGAGCGATAGAGATAGAGGGAGGGAGAGAGGGAGAGAGAGAGATAGAGGGAGAGAGGGAGAGAGATAGAGGGAGAGAGGGAGAGAGATAGAGGGAGAGAGGGAGAGAGATAGAAAGAGAGATGGAGAGGGAGATAGAGAGAGGGAGAGCGATAGAGATAGAGGGAGGGAGAGAGGGAGAGAGAGAGATAGAGGGAGGGAGAGAGGGAGAGAGAGAGATAGAGGGAGGGAGAGAGGGAGAGAGAGAGATAGAGGGAGAGAGGGAGAGAGATAGAGATATAGATAGAGGGAGAGAGGGAGAGAGAGAGACAGAGAGGGAGACGGAGATGGAGAGGGAGAGATGGAGACGGAGAGGGAGAGGGAGAGATTGGGAGGGAGGGAGAGAGAGACGGAGATGGAGAGGGAGAGGGAGAGGCAGAGGGAGAGATTGGAGGGAGAGAGAGAGAGATGGAGAGGGAGAGGGAGAGAGAGAGAGATGGAGAGGGAGAGAGAGAGAGATGGAGAGGGAGACGGAGAGATGGAGAGGGAGAGAGAGAGACGGAGACGGAGAGATGGAGAGGGAGAGAGAGAGACGGAGACGGAGAGATGGAGAGGGAGAGAGAGAGACGGAGACGGAGAGGGAGAGATTGGGAGGGAGAGAGAGACGGAGAGGGAGAGATGGAGATGGAGACGGAGAGATGGAGATGGAGACGGAGAGGGAGAGATGGAGAGGGAGAGGGAGAGAGATGGAGAGGGAGAGAGAGAGATGGAGAGGGAGAGATGGAGATGGAGAGATGGAGAGGGAGAGATGGAGAGGGAGAGATGGAGATGGAGAGATGGAGAGGGAGAGATGGAGAGGGAGATGGAGACGGAGAGATGGAGAGGGAGATGGAGACGGAGAGAGATGGAGAGGGAGATGGAGACGGAGAGAGATGGAGAGATTGGGAGGGAGAGAGAGAGACGGAGATGGAGAGATGGAGAGGGAGAGATTGGGAGGGAGAGAGAGAGATGGAGAGGGAGAGATGGAGAGGGAGAGAGAGAGAGATGGAGAGGGAGAGATGGAGATGGAGAGATGGAGAGGGAGATGGAGACGGAGAGAGAGAGATGGAGATGGAGAGGGAGAGATTGGGAGGGAGAGAGAAAGACGGAGTGGGAGAGATGGAGAGGGAGAGGGAGAGGGAGAGGGATGGAGAGGGAGAGAGAGAAGGAGAGGGAGAGATGGAGAGGGAGAGGGAGAGAGAGAGACTGAGAGATGGAGAGGGAGAGGGAGAGATGGAGAGGGAGAGGGAGAGATGGAGATGAGACGGAGAGATGGAGAGGGAGAGGGAGAGATGGAGATGAGACGGAGAGGGAGAGATGGAGAGGGAGAGATGGAGATGGAGACGGAGAGGGAGAGATTGGGAAGGAGAGAGAGACGGAGAGGGAGAGATTGGGAAGGAGAGAGAGACGGAGAGGGAGAGATGGAGAGGGAGAGAGATGGAGAGGGAGAAAGAGAGATGGAGAGGGAGAGATGGAGATGGAGAGATGGAGAGGGAGAGATGGAGAGGGAGATGGAGACGGAGAGATGGAGAGGGAGATGGAGACGGAGAGAGATGGAGATGGAGATGGAGAGAGATGGAGAGATTGGGAGGGAGAGAGAGAGACGGAGATGGAGAGATGGAGAGGGAGAGATTGGGAGGGAGAGAGAGAGACAGAGAGGGAGAGAGAGAGACAGAGAGGGAGAGATGGAGATGGAGAGATGGAGAGGGAGATGGAGACGGAGA
>NW_027508723.1:495000-522500 GCF_051911475.1 Siphateles boraxobius
GAGAGAGAAAAAACGAGAGAGTGTGTGTGTGTGTGTGTGTGTGTGTGTGTGTGTGTGTGTGTGTGTGTGTGTGTGTGTGTGTGTGTGTGAGTGTGAGAGTGTGTGAGAGAGAGTCTGTGTGTATGTGGGTGCGTGTATGCGTGTGTGTGTGTGTGTGTGTGTGTGTGTGTGTGTGTGTGTGTGTGTGTGTGTGTGTGTGTGTGTGATTCCCAGTGAAATGCTCTCAGTGAGAAAGTGCGGTGAGTTTGCTTCTTTCTTCTCTGAGAAAATCAATAATATCAGAAAGGTGATCAGCTCATCCTTGAGTTGCGCTGGTGTCAGGCAGATCAGACAACAGCACGAGAAAGTAGCCACTATGTCTGATTTCCAAGAAATTGATGGCAACATTTTGGAAGAAACCGTACAGCACCTAAAAAGATCAACCTGCGCCCTTGATGCACTTCCCACATCTTTTTTCAAAAATGTGTTACACAGCTTAGAAGCAGATCTCCTAGAAGTGGTAAATGCCTCACTTCTCTCTGGGAGTTTTCCGACCTCCCTGAAAACTGCTGTTGTCAAGCCCCTCCTGAAAAAGAGCAATCTGGATAAGACCATATTAAACAACTATAGACCGATCTCAAATCTTCCTATCATAGGCAAGATCATTGAAAAAGTTGTCTTCAATCAGCTGAACAAATTCTTAAGCTCGAATGGATACTTTGACCATTTTCAATCTGGTTTCCGACCGCATCACAGCACAGAGACCGCGCTCATAAAGATAATAAATGATATTCGCTTAAATACTGATACAGGCAAATTATCAGTGCTGGTACTAATCGACCTCAGTGCTGCATTTGACACTGTCGATCACAAAATACTTCTTGACAGGCTGGAAAACTGGGTCGGGCTTTCTGGGATAGTCCTAAAATGGTTCAGGTCATACTTGGTAGGGAGAGGTTATTATGTGAGTATAGGAGACCATAAGTCTGAGTGGACATCCATGACATGCGGAGTCCCTCAAGGCTCAATTCTTCCGCCACTCCTATTCAACCTGTACATGCTCCCAATGAGCCAAATAATGAGAAATAACCAAATCGCTTACCATAGCTATGCAGACGACACACAGCTCTACTTATCCCTATCGCCTAACGATTACAGCCCCATTGACTCCCTTTGCCAATGCATTGATGAAGTAAACAATTGGATGTGCCAAAACTTTCTTCAGTTAAACAAAGACAAAACTGAAGTCATTGCGTTTGGAAACAAAGATGAAGTTCTCAAGGTGAACGCATACCTTCAGTCTAGGGGTCAAACAACTAAAAATCAAGTCAGGAATCTGGGTGTGTCTCTGGAGTCAGACCTTAGTTTCAGTAGTCATGTCAAAGCAATAACTAAATCAGCATATTATCACCTGAAAAATATTGCAAGAATTAGATGCTTTGTTTCCAGTCAAGACTTAGAAAAACTTGTGCATGCTTTCATCACCAGTAGGGTGGATTATTGTAATGGACTTCTCACTGGCCTTCCCAAAAACACCATAAGACAGTTGCAGCTCATACAGAACGCTGAGCAGAACCAGAACATATGAACACCAGTCCTCAGGCCTTTACACTGGCTGCCAGTTACATTTAGGATTGATTTTAAAGTATTATTACTGGTATATAAATCATTCAATGGCCTAGGACCTCAATACATTGCAGATATGCTCAGTGAATATAAACCCAACAGATCACTCAGATCATTAGGATCACATCGGCTAGAAATACCAAGGGTTCACTCTAAGCATGGCGAGTCTGCTTTTAGCTACTATGCCAGCCGCAGCTGGAACCAGCTTCCAGAAGAGATCAGATGTGCTCCTACAGTAGTCACATTCAAATCCAGACTCAAAACACATCTGTTTAACTGTGCATTTACTGAATGAGCACTGTGCCACTGTTCGTCCGACTGTTTGCACTGTATTTTATTTTATGTTTTAATTACTCTGATTTCATTTGATTATTTCTGTATTTTATCTTTTATTCTAAACTGTTTTAATTATTCTGATTTCTTTTGATTATTTTAATTTCTTCTATGTAAAGCACTTTTAGAATTCACTTCACAGAATTACCATTGTGTATGAAATGTGCTATATAAATAAACTTGCCTTGCCTTGCCTTGCCTTGTGTGTGTGTGTGTGTGAGAGTCTGTGTGTATGTGGGTGCGTGTATGCGTGCGTGTGTGTGTGTGTGTGTGTGTGTGTGTGTGTGTGTGTGTGTGTGTGTGTGTGTGTGTGTGTGTGTGACAGTGTGAGTGTGCGAGAGAGAATCTGTGTGTATGTGGGTGCGTGTATGCATGTGTGTGTGTGTGTGTGTGTGTGTGTGTTTCATTAACATGCATGTACTGCAGTGATGCTTGTGATGAAATATTAAATTCCCATAGACTGTAATCACAGCTCTAAACACACATCGCTGGACAGGGTCCCTATGTAGTGTTCACTGCTCCCTATTCCCTGCGCACTGGATTCCAGTTCACTTCACCGGACCAAATACATTCATTCGAAACACTGAAGCAGTATAACTCTATTCAACACTGATAATAATCATAAATGTTTATTGATCATCAAATCATCATATTATAGTGATTTCTGAAGGATCATGTGACACTGAAGACTGGAGTAATGATGCTGAAAATTCACAGGAATAAATAACACTTTACTATATATTCACATAGAAAACAGTTATTTTAAAGCTCCAGTAGGTCACTTTTGTAAACAAATGTTTGCTAAAACTGTGATTATGTCCTGAAAGTAGAATATGAGACAGATAATCTGTGAAAAAAATCAAGCTCCTCTGGCTCCTCCCTGTGGTCCTACTGCCATTTGCAGAAATACACCGCTCCCGGTCAGAAACAACCAATCAGAGCCAGGAGGAATGTCTTAGCAGTGTCAATCACACTCGTGTACGCGCTGATCACCCCTCTCTTGCACAGCGCGAGCGTTTACCGTCGTTCGTGACTCTCCTGTTCGAACTCGTTCATCCAAATGAACGAATCTTTTTTCGAGTCATTTCGTTCATTCAACGAACGAAATGACTCGAAAAAAGATTTGTTCATTTTGAAGAACGAGTTCGAACAGGATCACGAACGTGCATCACAGAACAGAGCAAGGAGAGCATTTGTGCTAATAAAACTTAAAGTTTTTTATTTATTTTTGAAATGACCGATCGTTTCGCTAGATAAGACCCTTATTCATCGTCTGGTATCGTTTAAAGCCCTTTGAAGCTGCGCTGAAACTGTCATTTGGTCCTTGAAACGTTTGTGTCCTATTGAAGTCCATTATATGGAGAAAAAGCCTGGAATGTTTTCATCAAAAAACTTAATTTCTTTTTGACTGAAGAAAGAAAGACATGGACATCTTGGGTGACATGGCGGTGAGTAAATTATCAGCAAAAGTTTTTTTTTAAAGTGAACTAATCCTTTAACATTATCTTAGTAGCTATTTATAACTTATAGAAAGAGTGCAACCTTATAAAGTTACATGTATTGCAAAATACATAATGATTTGAGGACCAAGTTTGTAGTCAAAGTATGGGCAGGCCATAGTCAATGTAAAGCATATTGTTGATGTTTCGTCCCTATTAGTGAATGTTCCATAACTGTTAATAATCCGCCGTCATCGGTGGTCCTGCTTACTAGCCTGCGCGTTCACGGCAGGCTCCGCTGTGGGGGAGGAGCTGTGGAGGGAGGAGCTGTGGGGGAGGAGCTGTGGAGGGAGGAGCTGTGGAGGAGGAGCTGTGGGGGAGGAGCTGTGGGGCAGGAGCTGTGGGGGAGGAGCTGTGGGGGAGGAGCTGTGGAGGGAGAAGCTGTGGAGGGAGGAGCTGTGGGGGAGGAGCTGTGGAGGGAGGAGCTGTGGGGGAGGAGCTGTGGAGGGAGGAGCTGTGGAGGGAGGAGCTGTGGAGGAGGAGCTGTGGAGGGAGGAGCTGTGGGGGAGGAGCTGTGGAGGAGGAGCTGTGGAGGGAGGAGCTGTGGAGGGAGGAGCTGTGGAGGAGGAGCTGTGGAGGAGGAGCTGTGGAGGGAGGAGCTGTGGGGGAGGAGCTGTGGAGGGAGGAGCTGTGGAGGGAGGAGCTGTGGAAGAGGAGCTGTGGAGGGAGGAGCTGTGGAGGAGGAGCTGTGGAGGGAGGAGCTGTGGGGGAGGAGCTGTGGAGGGAGGAGCTGTGGAGGAGGAGCTGTGGAGGGAGGAGCTGTGGAGGAGGAGCTGTGGGGGAGGAGCTGTGGAGGGAGGAGCTGTGGAGGAGGAGCTGTGGAGGGAGGAGCTGTGGAGGGAGGAGCTGTGGAGGAGGAGCTGTGGAGGAGGAGCTGTGGAGGGAGGAGCTGTGGGGGAGGAGCTGTGGAGGGAGGAGCTGTGGAGGAGGAGCTGTGGGGGAGGAGCTGTGGAGGGAGGAGCTGTGGAGGAGGAGCTGTGGAGGGAGGAGCTGTGGAGGGAGGAGCTGTGGAGGAGGAGCTGTGGAGGGAGGAGCTGTGGGGGAGGAGCTGTGGAGGGAGGAGCTGTGGAGGAGGAGCTGTGGAGGGAGGAGCTGTGGAGGAGGAGCTGTGGGGGAGGAGCTGTGGAGGGAGGAGCTGTGGAGGGAGGAGCTGTGGAGGAGGAGCTGTGGAGGGAGGAGCTGTGGAGGAGGAGCTGTGGTGGGAGGAGCTGTGGTCGGAGGAGCTGTGGGGGAGGAGCTGTGGAGGAGGAGCTGTGGAGGGAGGAGCTGTGGTCGGAGGAGCTGTGGAGGAGGAGCTGTGGAGGAGGAGCTGTGGAGGGAGGAGCTGTGGAGGAGGAGCTGTGGAGGGAGGAGCTGTGGAGGAGGAGCTGTGGTGGGAGGAGCTGTGGTCGGAGGAGCTGTGGGGGAGGAGCTGTGGAGGAGGAGCTGTGGAGGGAGGGCTGTAGCGTAGCAGAGAGCAAGGGGGTTGGACCTGTAAGTTGTGCTTGTTCAAATTTTCAGGCTAAGTCAACATTTTCTCAAAACTCCCTACTGCAACTTTAAATTATATATTGATTATATAGCAGCTATAGAGCATAAGCGACTTCAAAACATTTTAAAAACTGTAATGATTCCAAACCTTTGACCGCCAGGGAATGAATATATATATATACACTGTACATGTATGTATGTATGTATGAATGTATGTATGAATGTATGTATGAATGAATGAATGAATGAATAAAATAATAATTACCATACTTTAATTTAATATACATGTACATAACACTTCCATGTGCTTTTATATAAATATTAAGTTATTATCAATGTTATTATTATACATTTTCGTTTAAAAGAACTGTCTGTTCTTGATGTTTAATATAAAAATAAACTTAATTTGGTTGTTTTTAATTGTTTTTTCCATCTTATTTAACAGTAATCATGATAGTTGCATTGTAACCGTCGTCTCACACACGCTGGTTTATTCTCTTCAAACCTCTTGTTCCCTTATTATACAATCTCACTAAAGATGACACTTGCGTTCGAATGAAACACAACTCATGTTTATAAAGTGCTCCTGAATTCTGATTGGCTAATATATCGTCCTAATCATGCTAATAAAGGGGAACAAGCGGAGGAAAGCACACAATCTAAACCAGGTTATTGAGGTTTAAGTATAATTTAATTTAATATTCAACAATACTATTGATCTCCTGCATTGACAGCATTATATGAGAACTGAACTGAGCTGGACGATGACATCACGGTTTACTCCAGAGCGGATATATATATATATGAACTAAATTAATAACTTTTTTTAAACAAAAATGAACATCACTGAACTTAAGCTGGACTGTGACACTATTTTCTTCTGGAAACAAACTTTGTTGCATTATTTTCCTGTTCTCTCTGTAAAGCTGCTTTGAAACACTCTGTGTTGTAGAAATTGCTGTATAAATAAATGTCACTTGACTTGATAGTTGAAAAAATGAAAATAAATAGATGCACATTTATGATGGACGGATGCACTTTTATGATGGACAGATGCACTTTTATGATGGATAAATGCACTTTTATGATGGATAGATGCACTTGATAGATGCACTTTTATGATGGACAGAGGCACTTTTATGATGGAGAGATGCACTTTTATGATGAACAGATGCACTTTTATGATGGACAGAGGCACTTTTATGATGGAGAGATGCACTTTTATGATGGAGAGATGCACTTTTATGATGGACAGAGGCACTTTTATGATGGAGAGATGCACTTTTATGATGGAGAGATGCACTTTTATGATGGACAGAGGCACTTTTATGATGGAGAGATGCACTTTTATGATGGAGAGATGCACTTTTATGATGGACAGAGGCACTTTTATGATGGAGAGATGCACTTTTATGATGGATAGATGCACTTTTATGATGGACAGATGCACTTTTATGATGGATAGATGCACTTTTATGATGAACAGATGCACTTTTATGATGGATAGATGCACTTTTATGAAGGATAGATGCACTTTTATGATGGACAGATGCACTTTTATGATGGAGAGATGCACTTTTATGATGGATAGATGCACTTTTATGATGGACAGAGGCACTTTTATGATGGAGAGATGCACTTTTATGATGAACAGATGCACTTTTATGATGGACAGATGCACTTTTATGATGGATAGATGCACTTTTATGATGAACAGATGCACTTTTATGATGGATAGATGCACTTTTATGAAGGATAGATGCACTTTTATGATGGACAGATGCACTTTTATGATGGAGAGATGCACTTTTATGATGGATAGATGCACTTTTATGACGGACAGATGCACTTTTATGATGGACGGATGCACTTTTATGATGGACAGATGCACTTTTATGATGGACGGATGCACTTTTATGATGGACAGATGCACTTTTATGATGGATAGAGGATCTTTTATGATGAACGGATGCACTTTTATGATACAGAGATGCTAAATGCACTTATGATGGAGAGGATCTTTTATGCTGAATAGATGCAATTTTATGATGGACAGATGCACGATGCACTTTTATGATTGACGGACTCACTTTTATGATGAACGGATGCACTTTTATGATGAACGGATGCACTTTTATGATGGAGAGATGCAATTTTATGATGGACAGATGCACGATGCACTTTTATGATTGACGGACTCACTTTTATGATGGATAGATGCACTTTTATGATGAACGGATGCACTTTTATGATGGAGAGATGCACTTTTATGATGGACGGATGCACTTTTATGATGGACAGATGCACTTTTATGATGGAGAGATGCACTTTTATGATGAACGGATGCACTTTTATGATGATAGATGCACTTTTATGATGGAGATGATCTTTTATGATGGATAGATGCACTTTTATGATGGACGGATGCACTTTTATGATGGACAGATGCACGATGCACTTTTATGATTGACGGACTCACTTTTATGATGAACGGATGCACTTTTATGATGAACGGATGCACTTTTATGATGGAGAGATGCACTTTTATGATGGACGGATGCACTTTTATGATGGACAGATGCACTTTTATGATGGATAGTTGCACTTTTATGATGGACAGATGCACTTTTATGATGAACGGATGCACTTTTATGATGATAGATGCACTTTTATGATGGAGATGATCTTTTATGCTGAATAGATGCACTTTTTTGATGGACGGATGCAATTTTATGATGGACGGATGCACTTTTATGATGGACAGTTGCACTTTTATGATGGAGAGATGCACGATGCACTTTTATGATGGACGGATGCACTTTTATGATGGACAGATGCACGTTTATGGACTTCCAAAGACAGACACCCATTCACTCCCCTCATAAAGCTTGGAAGAGCCATGATTTTTTAATATAACTCAGATTGTATTCGTCTGAAAGAAGAATGTCATATACACCTAGGATGGCTTGAGGGCGAGTAAATCATGGGCTAATTTTCATTTTTGGGTGAACTATCGCTTTAAATTCGCTCAGTTTCTCACCTGTCGCTTCTCTACAACGCTCGGCCCTCGGGGTCTCGACTGGACTCAGCGGCCCGGGCCAACGAGTCGGCCATCAGAGCTTCTTCCAGACTGAGCCGGGCCTGATGGACCTTCAGCTCCTGCTCCCTGAGGAGAGAGAGAGAGAGGGATGAAGTCAAACACAAAACACTGACCTCCCTTAATCTGCATCTCGATCCCCCACCCCCCCGGCCGGTCAATCAATCTCTCATGACCTCTGACCCTCAAACACACCCACACACAACACAAACCCTCGTTCCTCCGTCTCCCTCAAACACACACCGTTCACTACCTTTTCCCCCTTCAACATTCCCAGCATCCCTCAATCCATTCATTATAAACAATATAAGAGTAAAATAATAAAAGAATGCCTGTTTTCTAGTTAACTAGCGAATGTAATAATCCAAATATAATAATGCAAGTATATTCAATAGGGATGCATCGATATGAAAATATTGGCCAATAACGATAACCGATAATTCTTTATATTTGAAAGCCGATAACCGATATATAGGCTGATAAATCTAAACCATCATGAAATTTTTGAGAGCCTGATTACAAAAACACAAGTCTCACCATTAAAATCCATGTCCCAAACACACAATTATAATGTTCTCATGATAATTTTATGTAGCCGATATGACAGATTTGCGCTGCACATGTTGCAAATGATTTCAATCATATTTCAAGCAATTCAAATCCATCATGTTGAACAGTGCGCATCTGAAGTGTCTCAGCTGAAGGAAATAATACATTATTTATCGGCTTTAATAGATCAGACACATTTTCTTATTAGGCCGATAACGATAAAAATGAGCCGATACCGATATGGTGGCCGATATATCGTGCATCCCTAATATTTATCCTAATTGAATCTCAGATGACTCCTAAACGCAATTCCCCCTTAAAAATTATAGTTTTGAGAAAATGGTTGAGATGGCGAAAATGGGGGACAACATCTGCTCAAATTCAAAAGTTAATGAAATGTGCTTTATTTTATTCTTTTGTAATTGTTATTAAAATATCAGGAGAGTTTTATACTAATTGCGGCGGTTCGAGATAAATCCATGATAGAAATATATCCGGGTGACTAAAGTAATAACGACTGCAGAAACATTCATGCATTCAAGGGTTAAATGGCTTATATTCCATTTTTAGTCATTTTCTTATATGCTTTTGTCATTGTCATTTGTTTGGTTAATTTTTATTTCAGTTTTTAGTTATTTCAGTAAGTTTCCAAAGCAACTTCTATTTTATGTTTGATTTTTGTTTCATCATTTAATTTTAGTTTAATGTTAAGTAATTTTGCCATGTTCTTATTAGTTGTTGTTTTTTACTAATTAGGTATAATATATTTTATTTTAGTTTTTATTTATTTCCAGAGAGTAATTTTATTGCTTCAACTAAATTACTTCAGACAATTAATTTAATATTTATTAATTTTGTTATGTTCTTTTGTTTTGACATGTCATTTTTACAATTTTGGCTTAATTTATTTGCATTTCAGTTTCAGTTATTTATTTATTTTTAGGGTAACACTTTATTTCGATGGTCCACTTTAGAGTATTAGTAGACTGTTATGCTTACTCATAGAAATTCTAAGGTGGACTATCGAAACAATTTTTTTATATCTATTATTATAATTTCTATAATTTATTTCAGCTTTAATAAAAAATTAAAAATGTTTATAATAGTTTTAGTTGTAATAGTAATAGTTTTAAAACAGGATTTTGCTGCTCTTTTAAGGATTGAGGAGTTGAGTTTGATGTGCAGTGTTGACATGCATGGAACCCAATCCCAGAATGCATTTGACATGAAATGCAAACAAGAGAAAAACACCAGTATCTAAAATGATTCCATCTAATTAAAAATTAAACTACGACAAGTTTCTTGTTGCTCCGGTTCACAGATCAGCCGACGCTGGCATTAGTTCATGAAATCGAGATGCAAAAACCATCATAAATACTGTTAATAACACACAGCCAAGAGCTCATATTCACACATTAACACCGAGTGTGTTCCAACAGCTCAACAGTGTGAAGTAAACTGTTACACACAAACACAACTCGTTCACATAAACACGTCTTAAAGGTACAGCGTGAAATCAGCATATTTAGAGGAATAATAAAAGACAGATTATCATTCATGTCGTTCCAAACCCGTATGACTGTCTGTCTTCGGTAAAACACAAAAGATATTTTAAGAAATGTCTCCAAAATTATATATTAATTTTTTTAAATGTTTTGAATTAGCATGTATTTTCATATTTTCCATTTTCAGTGTAATTTTAGCATCTTTGTTAAGTGCATTTGTCCTTTTTATGAGCTGTCATTTTTACTATTTATTTACTCTATTTTTATTTCTGTTTGCATTTAATTTTTAGTGAGTTTTATTTATTTTAGTGTTTTTGCCCAAGGCAAATTTATTTTATTTCATCTTTATTTATATAAAAATGTTTTCAATAGTTTTAGTTTTAGTTAACAATAATAACCCTGACATTATTGCCTGTTTGGTTTCCAATATTCTTCAGAATATCATATTTTGTGGCCCACAGAAGAAGAATGTCAGTCATACAGGATTGTCATGACATGAGGAAGAGTAAATGCTGACAGGATTATCATTTATGCCATTTCTGAATTATGCCTTTAAATATAAAGGTCAGAGACGGAGGGAAATTATGCATCTTGGTTTACAGTAATAAGTGGCATTCAGGGGAAATATAAGTGTAATATGTTTCTCTGCTCTGGAATCAAGCCTGAGATCAGATGCTTTACAGTAACAAACATCTGACATCAGTAGCAGGAAACACTCACACACACACACTCTCACACACACTCTCACACACACACTCACACACACACACACTCACTCACTCTGACTCACACACACAGGAGTAAATCTCCATATATGAAGACAGGAGTAAATCTCTATATATGAAGACAGGAGTAAATCTCTATATATGAAGACAGGAGTAAATCTCTATATATGAAGACAGGAGTAAATCTCTATATATGAAGACAGGAGTAAATCTCTATATATGAAGACAGGAGTAAATCTCTATATATGAACACAGGAGTAAATCTCCATATATGAAGACAGGAGTAAATCTCCATATATGAAGACAGGAGTAAATCTCTATATATGAAGACAGGAGTAAATCTCCATATATGAAGACAGGAGTAAATCTCTATATATGAAGACAGGAGTAAATCTCCATATATGAAGACAGGAGTAAATCTCTATATATGAAGACAGGAGTAAATCTCCATATATGAAGACAGGAGTAAATCTCTATATATGAACACAGGAGTAAATCTCCATATATGAAGACAGGAGTAAATCTCCATATATGAAGACAGGAGTAAATCTCTATATATGAAGACAGGAGTAAATCTCCATATATGAAGACAGGAGTAAATCTCTATATATGAAGACAGGAGTAAATCTCTATATATGAAGACAGGAGTAAATCTCTATATATGAAGACAGGAGTAAATCTCCATATATGAAGACAGGAGTAAATCTCTATATATGAAGACAGGAGTAAATCTCTATATATGAAGACAGGAGTAAATCTCTATATATGAAGACAGGAGTAAATCTCCATATATGAAGACAGGAGTAAATCTCTATATATGAAGACAGGAGTAAATCTCTATATATGAAGACAGGAGTAAATCTCTATATATGAAGACAGGAGTAAATCTCTATATATGAAGACAGGAGTAAATCTCCATATATGAAGACAGGAGTAAATCTCTATATATGAAGACAGGAGTAAATCTCTATATATGAAGACAGGAGTAAATCTCCATATATGAAGACAGGAGTAAATCTCTATATATGAAGACAGGAGTAAATCTCTATATATGAAGACAGGAGTAAATCTCCATATATGAAGACAGGAGTAAATCTCCATATATGAAGACAGGAGTAAATCTCTATATATGAAGACAGGAGTAAATCTCTATATATGAAGACAGGAGTAAATCTCTATATATGAAGACAGGAGTAAATCTCCATATATGAAGACAGGAGTAAATCTCTATATATGAAGACAGGAGTAAATCTCTATATATGAAGACAGGAGTAAATCTCCATATATGAAGACAGGAGTAAATCTCCATATATGAAGACAGGAGTAAATCTCTATATATGAAGACAGGAGTAAATCTCCATATATGAAGACAGGAGTAAATCTCCATATATGAAGACAGGAGTAAATCTCTATATATGAAGACAGGAGTAAATCTCCATATATGAAGACAGGAGTAAATCTCCATATATGAAGACAGGAGTAAATCTCTATATATGAAGACAGGAGTAAATCTCCATATATGAAGACAGGAGTAAATCTCTATATATGAAGACAGGAGTAAATCTCTATATATGAAGACAGGAGTAAATCTCTATATATGAAGACAGGAGTAAATCTCCATATATGAAGACAGGAGTAAATCTCTATATATGAAGACAGGAGTAAATCTCTATATATGAAGACAGGAGTAAATCTCTATATATGAAGACAGGAGTAAATCTCCATATATGAAGACAGGAGTAAATCTCTATATATGAAGACAGGAGTAAATCTCCATATATGAAGACAGGAGTAAATCTCCATATATGAAGACAGGAGTAAATCTCCATATATGAAGTCAGGAGTAAATCTCCAAATATGAAGACAGGAGTAAATCTCTATATATGAAGACAGGAGTAAATCTCCATATATGAAGACAGGAGTAAATCTCTATATATGAAGACAGGAGTAAATCTCTATATATGAAGACAGGAGTAAATCTCTATATATGAAGACAGGAGTAAATCTCTATATATGAAGACAGGAGTAAATCTCTATATATGAAGACAGGAGTAAATCTCCATATATGAAGACAGGAGTAAATCTCCATATATGAAGACAGGAGTAAATCTCCATATATGAAGACAGGAGTAAATCTCCATATATGAAGACAGGAGTAAATCTCCATATATGAAGACAGGAGTAAATCTCTATATATGAAGACAGGAGTAAATCTCTATATATGAAGACAGGAGTAAATCTCTATATATGAAGACAGGAGTAAATCTCCATATATGAAGACAGGAGTAAATCTCCATATATGAAGACAGGAGTAAATCTCTATATATGAAGACAGGAGTAAATCTCCATATATGAAGACAGGAGTAAATCTCCATATATGAAGACAGGAGTAAATCTCCATATATGAAGACAGGAGTAAATCTCTATATATGAAGACAGGAGTAAATCTCCATATATGAAGACAGGAGTAAATCTCCATATATGAAGACAGGAGTAAATCTCCATATATGAAGACAGGAGTAAATCTCCACATATGAAGACAGGAGTAAATCTCCATATATGAAGACAGGAGTAAATCTCCATATATGAAGACAGGAGTAAATCTCTATATATGAAGACAGGAGTAAATCTCCATATATGAAGACAGGAGTAAATCTCCATATATGAAGACAGGAGTAAATCTCCACATATGAAGACAGGAGTAAATCTCTATATGAAGACAGGAGTAAATCTCCATATATGAAGACAGGAGTAAATCTCCATATATGAAGACAGGAGTAAATCTCCATATATGAAGACAGGAGTAAATCTCTATATATGAAGACAGGAGTAAATCTCCATATATGAAGACAGGAGTAAATCTCCATATATGAAGACAGGAGTAAATCTCTATATATGAAGACAGGAGTAAATCTCTATATATGAAGACAGGAGTAAATCTCTATATATGAAGACAGGAGTAAATCTCTATATATGAAGACAGGAGTAAATCTCTATATATGAAGACAGGAGTAAATCTCTATATATGAAGACAGGAGTAAATCTCCATATATGAAGACAGGAGTAAATCTCCATATATGAAGACAGGAGTAAATCTCCATATATGAAGACAGGAGTAAATCTCTATATATGAAGACAGGAGTAAATCTCTATATATGAAGACAGGAGTAAATCTCTATATGAAGACAGGAGTAAATCTCCATATATGAAGACAGGAGTAAATCTCCATATATGAAGACAGGAGTAAATCTCCATATATGAAGACAGGAGTAAATCTCTATATATGAAGACAGGAGAAAATCTCTATATATGAAGACAGGAGTAAATCTCTATATATGAAGACAGGAGTAAATCTCTATATATGAAGACAGGAGTAAATCTCTATATATGAAGACAGGAGTAAATCTCTATATATGAAGACAGGAGTAAATCTCCATATATGAAGACAGGAGTAAATCTCCATATATGAAGACAGGAGTAAATCTCTATATATGAAGACAGGAGTAAATCTCTATATATGAAGACAGGAGTAAATCTCTATATGAAGACAGGAGTAAATCTCCATATATGAAGACAGGAGTAAATCTCTATATATGAAGACAGGAGTAAATCTCTATATATGAAGACAGGAGTAAATCTCCATATATGAAGACAGGAGTAAATCTCTATATATGAAGACAGGAGTAAATCTCTATATATGAAGACAGGAGTAAATCTCCATATATGAAGACAGGAGTAAATCTCCATATATGAAGACAGGAGTAAATCTCTATATATGAAGACAGGAGTAAATCTCCACATATGAAGACAGGAGTAAATCTCCATATATGAAGACAGGAGTAAATCTCTATATATGAAGACAGGAGTAAATCTCCATATATGAAGACAGGAGTAAATCTCCATATATGAAGACAGGAGTAAATCTCTATATATGAACACAGGAGTAAATCTCCACATATGAAGACAGGAGTAAATCTCTATATATGAAGACAGGAGTAAATCTCCATATATGAAGACAGGAGTAAATCTCTATATATGAAGACAGGAGTAAATCTCTATATATGAAGACAGGAGTAAATCTCCATATATGAAGACAGGAGTAAATCTCTATATATGAAGACAGGAGTAAATCTCTATATATGAACACAGGAGTAAATCTCCACATATGAAGACAGGAGTAAATCTCTATATATGAAGACAGGAGTAAATCTCCATATATGAAGACAGGAGTAAATCTCTATATATGAAGACAGGAGTAAATCTCTATATATGAAGACAGGAGTAAATCTCCATATATGAAGACAGGAGTAAATCTCTATATATGAAGACAGGAGTAAATCTCTATATATGAAGACAGGAGTAAATCTCCATATATGAAGACAGGAGTAAATCTCTATATATGAAGACAGGAGTAAATCTCCATATATGAAGACAGGAGTAAATCTCCATATATGAAGACAGGAGTAAATCTCCACATATGAAGACAGGAGTAAATCTCTATATATGAAGACAGGAGTAAATCTCTATATATGAAGACAGGAGTAAATCTCCATATATGAAGACAGGAGTAAATCTCCATATATGAAGACAGGAGTAAATCTCTATATATGAAGACAGGAGTAAATCTCCATATATGAAGACAGGAGTAAATCTCCATATATGAAGACAGGAGTAAATCTCCATATATGAAGACAGGAGTAAATCTCCACATATGAAGACAGGAGTAAATCTCCATATATGAAGACAGGAGTAAATCTCCATATATGAAGACAGGAGTAAATCTCTATATATGAAGACAGGAGTAAATCTCCATATATGAAGACAGGAGTAAATCTCCATATATGAAGACAGGAGTAAATCTCCACATATGAAGACAGGAGTAAATCTCTATATGAAGACAGGAGTAAATCTCCATATATAAAGACAGGAGTAAATCTCCATATATGAAGACAGGAGTAAATCTCCATATATGAAGACAGGAGTAAATCTCTATATATGAAGACAGGAGTAAATCTCCATATATGAAGACAGGAGTAAATCTCTATATATGAAGACAGGAGTAAATCTCTATATATGAAGACAGGAGTAAATCTCTATATATGAAGACAGGAGTAAATCTCCATATATGAAGACAGGAGTAAATCTCCATATATGAAGACAGGAGTAAATCTCTATATATGAAGACAGGAGTAAATCTCTATATATGAAGACAGGAGTAAATCTCTATATGAAGACAGGAGTAAATCTCCATATATGAAGACAGGAGTAAATCTCTATATATGAAGACAGGAGTAAATCTCTATATATGAAGACAGGAGTAAATCTCCATATATGAAGACAGGAGTAAATCTCTATATATGAAGACAGGAGTAAATCTCTATATATGAAGACAGGAGTAAATCTCCATATATGAAGACAGGAGTAAATCTCCATATATGAAGACAGGAGTAAATCTCTATATATGAAGACAGGAGTAAATCTCCACATATGAAGACAGGAGTAAATCTCCATATATGAAGACAGGAGTAAATCTCTATATATGAAGACAGGAGTAAATCTCCATATATGAAGACAGGAGTAAATCTCCATATATGAAGACAGGAGTAAATCTCTATATATGAACACAGGAGTAAATCTCCACATATGAAGACAGGAGTAAATCTCTATATATGAAGACAGGAGTAAATCTCCATATATGAAGACAGGAGTAAATCTCTATATATGAAGACAGGAGTAAATCTCTATATATGAAGACAGGAGTAAATCTCCATATATGAAGACAGGAGTAAATCTCTATATATGAAGACAGGAGTAAATCTCTATATATGAACACAGGAGTAAATCTCCACATATGAAGACAGGAGTAAATCTCTATATATGAAGACAGGAGTAAATCTCCATATATGAAGACAGGAGTAAATCTCTATATATGAAGACAGGAGTAAATCTCTATATATGAAGACAGGAGTAAATCTCCATATATGAAGACAGGAGTAAATCTCTATATATGAAGACAGGAGTAAATCTCTATATATGAAGACAGGAGTAAATCTCCATATATGAAGACAGGAGTAAATCTCTATATATGAAGACAGGAGTAAATCTCCATATATGAAGACAGGAGTAAATCTCCATATATGAAGACAGGAGTAAATCTCCACATATGAAGACAGGAGTAAATCTCTATATATGAAGACAGGAGTAAATCTCTATATATGAAGACAGGAGTAAATCTCCATATATGAAGACAGGAGTAAATCTCCATATATGAAGACAGGAGTAAATCTCTATATATGAAGACAGGAGTAAATCTCTATATATTGTAGGATTACAAATTTTATTTTAAATGTATAATTGAGCTTCCAATACAATAGCATAGAAACTGAGAAAGTTTATTAGTGTGAATTTTGTATCTAAGGTAAATGATGTCACAAACCTGCCTGTTCCTGTCTGTCCAGCTCTCTATTGTAAGTTAAATTGGTCAGAGCACTGAGACTATCACCTTTTGTCTTTATGCACTGCCTGGCCATTAAGATAATGTGAAGGTATCGGTGAAGAGTCTGGCTGATTGGATTAGGATATTTACATTACACTGTTATGCTGATTGGATTAGGATTGGTAACACTCTCAGTCTAGGGCACATCCTTAACCCAGATGCCTCATTTGCATGCTTTTGTTTCCACCTTTATGTAACTCCTCCTCCTGAAAGGGTATATGAACTAAATGTATACTGCCTTAGTTAGACTTGATTGAGATGACTACAGCGACGAAATAAAGAACTTATACCTCAACAATCTCCTGGTCTGCAACTCTATCTTTTCTACACTTGAGAAGAAGAAGTTCACAACAGATGGTGCCGTGACCCGGATGGAGAAACTGAAACTCAACAAAGAATGAACTTTTGAAACTTCAAAGCTCAAAGATCTCAACAAAGATCTTACTTTCCAGTTCCAGACTGAATCTTTTGAATCCAGAAAGATCTCAACAAAGCTGCCTGAGTTCGCGAACTGAATCTCAACAAAGATCTCAACAAAGCTGACTGTGTTCCAGAACTGAATCTCAACAAAGATCTCAACAAAGCTAACTGAGTTCCAGAACCAAGCTCAACAAAGATCTCTGACTGAGTTTCCAGACGGAATTTTTTCCATACAACAATAATTTGGTGAGTTTCACTCCATTCAAAGAACCGTTGAAAAACCAGTAAAAATTATCCTCTGTGCCGTCAGAGAAAGAGTTATCAGACAGCTGTAGTGTTTGATTACCCAAAGTTATCCTTTAAAAGTTGTCTTTTAAAGATGAAAATATATCCTCTGTTCAGGCAGGGACGTTTTTAACATCACATGTTAAAAAGATATCCTCTGTGTCAGGCAGGGAAGATTAGTATTATTTTGCTAATTATTTGTTTTGTTGTTTGTTACCTTGTGGTGTTACCCTCTAAAAAAAAAAATTCTTTTAGAGAAGAGAGTTTGATCCTCTGAATTGTCAGGGAAGTTGTTGGTATCCTCTGTGCAGACAGGGAAGATTTTAGCATTCAAGTTAAAATATTGTTAGCCTCTGTGCAAGCAGAGAAGAGGTAGTCTTACAGGCTATTTATTTTGGCTACCCTTTTAAAAGTTTTTCTTTTAGAGAGGAAAGTTTGATCCTCTGTTTCAGGCAGGGAAGAGTTAGCAATACATGCTAGTAATTTTGTTTTATCCTCTAAAAAGTTAGGAAGGTGAAAGATCCTTTCCGTTTCTTTCAGGGAAGATTAGCGTAACGTGCTAATATTTTGTGTTTCATCCTCTGTTTCTGGCAGGGAAGTTAAATGTGATGTGTTGGTAACAAGGAAGGTTTATCAACAGTTTGATCTGTGACATAAGTGTAGACTCTTTTGATCAGAGAAGTTTTAGTGTTTTTGATTGTGTGATAAAGAAATCCACAAAATGGTTAGAACGAATGCTAGGCTGGTTCCAACAACTGAAAAATTTGGTCTTGCGACTCCTTTGTGGTCAGATAGTGAATTTAAAACACTGTTAGGAGAACAAATGAACCTAATAGTCACTGAGAAAGTTAGAAAAGAACTAACGCAGAAATATGAGATTCATCCAGACAAAACTTGGTCGGTAGATGAGTGTAAAAAAGTACTAGGAGCAAGTATTCGCAAGAACAATGTGAAAGGCATAATATGTTGCCATAGAGAATTTGGTTTAGCACTAGCTACAGAACAGTCTAAACGCAACTCAGAGCTAGAGAAACAGATTAATGAGCTCCGGGCTAAAGTTTCCTCTTTAACCAAGAAATTGAACCGCAACAAAGATGCAGAAAAAAACTGATGGGGAAGAAGTAAGTCAGCCTGATAACATTTACCCTGATTTACGAACGTTCTTTGAAACAGATGTAGCCGTCCAATCAGTCACTGATAAGCCTGTTAATTCAGTTTATGTGTGTGGAGCTAGAAAAAGATCACAGGGAATTGAGGAAAATGAAAGTGTTTCTACCCACCCTTCTGTAGTCCGAATACAAACTGTCGCAAAAGCCCTTGGACCTAAGGATATAGAACGACTCTCTGAGAGTTTACCCTCACCACGTAAACAGTTTTCTGAATTTAGAAGGGCATTGATCAGCAAAATTCGTCTATATGACATGTCGTTAACAGAAGTCACACAGTTAATGTCACAAATTTTAACTGATTCTGAATTCAACAGTTTTGAATCTGCAGTGACTTCTGAACTACAACATGCCAGTAGAGGCGATATGAGAGAAGGTGTTTTGAAAATCCTAAAGACTATCTTAGGACCCAAAATAGACTGGTCTAGAGTTACTAGCTGTGTACAAAAGAAAGAAGAAACGGTAAATGAATATACTGAACGGTTTTGTCAGTCAGCCATAACTTACAGTGGAATAGTGGATGATTCCGAAAGTGTGCTCGATGACAAAGGACCACTAATTCGTATCTGGTCAGATGGCCTTGTAGCCGAATACAGAAGAGCTTTGCCATTCCTAGATCTAACTTGGTCTAACAGAACTCTCAGAAGTAACGTTGACAGGTTAGCTGCATGGGAAAGAGATGCTGATGTTAAAACCAAAGTGAGAGTAGCAGCAGCAGCTACATTTAGCACAGCAAAACAAGAAAACAGGTGGTCTAAAAAAGAAGGGAGCTGCCACTATTGTGGAAGATTAGGACATTGGGAGAAAGAGTGTAGGAAGAAATTGCAAGATACAAAAAGAAATGCTATGCATAATTCTGCTCCTTCTCAGCCTGCTTACAACCCGGAAGCAGTTCCACAAGTGTCCACTGAAACTTTAGGACAGCTTGTTCAGGCTCTTTTAAGAGCACAAAAAGACCAGGAAAAAAACTAATTGTTGGGGCTGTGAGTAGCTACCTTACCCCTGTAATACATCATAATGACACAAGAATTTTTGTGAAAGGTAGCATACAAGAGAAAGAAATTGATTTTTTGCTTGATACAGGTGCAGAAATTACCATAATTCCTACAAAATTGGCTAAAGGTTTAGACATTCCGTACAAGAAAACCAAATTTTCTTTAACTGGCGTAATAGGTGAAGATTCTGATTTGTATGAAACCCCGCCCATAGATGTACAATTTGGCCCAAAAACTCTGACTACAAAATTGTTATGTGCTCCATTAAATACAGGTGCAATTTTAGGCATGGATCTCCTGAGACAAATACATCTAACTTTAGACGTGTCCTCAGAATCTGCTAGCATTCAAATTTCCTCAGCACAAGTTTCTACCAATAATGTAATCCCTCCAGAGTATGCTTTCTTACAGAATCATCCAATTTGGGCTAAAGACAAGGATGATTGTGGTTTGTTGACAGGTGTAGAACCAATAAAATTGACGGGGACTCCACCTCCGGTCACCAAACAATATCCGATCAATAAGGAAGCTATACAGGGGATCAAACCTATTGTAGAAAAGTTGCTGACGCAAGGAGTGCTAGTTAAAACCAACAGTCCCTGTAACTCACCCATTTGGCCCATCAAGAAATCCAATGGGACATGGAGACTTACAATAGACTACAGAGTAGCCAATAAAAATATTGATAAAATCACCCCTCTAGTGGCAGATCCTTCCACAATTTGTAATGGCATACCATTAGAGAGTAAGATTTTTTCAGTAATTGATATGTCTAATGGATTCTTTTCTGTACCGTTGCACTCTGACAGCCAGCCATGGTTAGCTTTCACAGTTGACTATGAGCAATACCAGTGGACATGTTTGCCACAGGGATTTCAAAACTCCCCAACCATATACCATCAGGCTGTCAGACGTGATTTGTGTGACCCAGAATGTCCGGTAAAACAGTCCACTATGATCCAATATGTCGATGATATTTTGATTTCCTCAACAGATCACGAGGTACATCAAACTGAATTGGCATCATTGTTGGACTATTTGCATAAGAAAGGACACAAATGCAGCTTTCACAAAGCTCAAATTGCTAAAAAGCAAGTCACATTTCTGGGTCAAACAATTGGTGCAGGAAATAGATCCATTACACAGGATCGAGCGGCTTCAGTCAAAGCCATACCCCCGCCTACTACCATTAAAACACTCCGATCATTTTTAGGAACAGCAGGTTACTGTAGACCTTGGATTGAAGACTATGCCTCAATTGCACAGCCGCTCTATGACTTGTTGAAAGGCCATGATAAAGATTCTGATACTGTTTGTATGGAAGAATGTCACCTCAAAGCGTTCAATGATTTGAAGAGAGCACTATGTCAAGCACCAGCATTAGGAATTGCCCAAACTGATAGACCATTTGTGCTTTATGTCCATGAACATTTAAGCTTCATGACTGCATGTCTAATGCAAGATCATGGGGGCAGTTTACGCCCAATTCATTACTATTCTGGTAAACTTGACATAGTAGCTCAAGGTATGGGCCCATGCCTCAAAGCAGTACAGGCAGTGCATCTAGCGCTTCAGGCTTCATCAGGAATGGTGTTAGGACAGTCTGTAAACGTAAGATGTCCGCATGCAGTGTCCGCATTAATGAATCAAGCAAAAGTCACTTCTGTCACTTCCTCTCGCTGGGGAAATTGGTTAGCAACTCTCACAGCCCCGAATATTGTCTTACAGCGTGCACCTGTCACGAATCCGTCCTCGTGTATGATGTCTGCTATGACTGAAGTTTTGTTAGAGGATGAAGGAGAAATGACACACGATTGTGTTACGCTTACATATACACCTATGAGTGAAATAAAAGAAACTCCCACAGAGAATTCAGAATTTGAGTTGTTTGTTGACGGTTCAGCTCAAGTAATTGAAGGTAACAGACGAGCAGGTTATGCAGTAACGTCCACCACGGAAGTGTTAGCTTCAGGACGTCTTCCAGATCATTTTTCAGCTCAAGCTGCAGAACTAGTAGCCCTAACAAGAGCATGCACGCTAGCTTCAGGATCAGTTGCTAATATCTACACAGATTCCAGATATGCTTTTGGGGTAATTCATGATTTTGGTGTCATTTGGCAAACCAGACAGTTTCTAACTTCTGCTGGATCCCCCATTAAGCATGCTGAATTAGTGAAAGATCTAATGTTTTCCATGAAACTTCCAAAGAAATTAGCAGTGATCAAAGTGAAAGCACATCTCACAACTAATACTACGGAAGCTAAAGGTAATGCTCTTGCTGATATGGCAGCTAAACAGGCTTGTTTCTATGCAACTGTACAAGTGTGTTCAGGTAGTGCAGCACAGAAGACAATTATGCCTCCTGAATCAATAATTGATCTGTACAAAGACGTTCCTCTGTATGAAGCATGGACATGGTTAGACAAAGGAGCCACAGTGGATTCATCTGGTTGCTGGACCAAAGGGGGAAAGTATGTCGCTCCCGAATCACTGCTGCCATATTTGGCTCAACAAATACACAGTTTAGGTCACAGTGGTCCAGCAACGATGAATCACAGGTTCTCAAATCAGTGGTGGAATCCAAAATTCAGAAATGTAGCCACAGAAACAGCCAAGAGGTGTGTTACATGTCAGAAAAATAATGATATACCAGCAGCCACTACACCAGCAGCACATACCCCAGCTCCACCAGGACCATTTCGTCACCTGCAAGTTGATTACATATCATTGCCTCGTTGTAAGGGAAAAACTGATGTTTTGGTAGTAATAGACAAGTTCTCAAGATGGGTAGAAGCTTATCCAACAGGGCGTGCTACAGCTGCACATACTGCTAAATGTCTTGTCACTGATTTCATTCCCAGATGGGGATTACCAGATTGGATTGACTCAGATCAAGGTACACACTTCACAGGACAGATAGTCAAGGAAGTGTCTAGAATGTTGCAGATTAAGTGGAACCTCCACTGCCCCTATAGGCCACAAGCATCAGGACAGGTTGAACGTGCAAACAGAACAATCAAAATCAGGCTAAGCAAAATGCATCAGGAAGGAGTACCATGGGTTGAAGCGTTGCCAGCAGTACTGTGTAGTATGAGAGCATCACCTAACAGAACAGTAGGACTGAGCCCTCATGAGATTATTACTGGACGCCCCATGCAGATGCCAGGTGTGATTGATCTTAGAAATGCTGATGTACACATTACCTCAGATGCCCTGATTGCTTACTGTGAAAACCTAACAAAGGCGGTACAGAGTGCCAGAGGGAGAGTTGAGTCATGTTGGCAGACTTCACCAGAAGGGGGACACACAATCATCCCAGGTCAATGGGTCATGATAAAGTCATTCAGAAATAAGCCATTAGAACCAAAGTGGCATGGGCCACATCAAGTGATGTTGATTACAGCCGCTGCAGTATTGTGTGAGGGAAGGAAAACCTGGACTCATTGTACACACTGTAAGGTTGTTCCCCCACCAACAGGGATAGGTTAGGACACAGAACCAGTGAGGAGCCCCGGGAAGAACCGAATGCAGTAGGCTTCGAGGGTTAACCCTGGGGTGAAGACTTCCCTCATAGGCCCTATCCTAGTCCATCCTTACCTCACTGTTCTTTAGGTGTCAAAGGTTTAAGAAATAGGGAAAGAGGAAATCAACAATAGCAGACTCAGAAAAAGTTCACAATCCTAGTGTTTGAACAAATACTGCTCTACTGTCTTTTTTTTTTTTTTTTCTTTCTTATTCTGTGCAGACACCACTTGATGACAGTCCGGGACCCATACGCACCAACCTCCTCACCTGCGTATGAAGCCACAACCTCCAGAAAACAACTAGACTCACTGGCGAACCAACTATCACGAAAGAAAAAAAAAAAAATACACAACGCAGAGACTCACATACGAAACCTTCAATCATCCATCAACATGATCAAGATTGTCGTTCTACTAAGCATCATGGACATCGCACAAAGTGTGGACTCCAGAAACAACATATTCTTAGAGCTAATGAATATGTCAAGAAATGCCTTGTTTGCTGGAAAGGACGTTTGCATGCCACACGCACCTTCAGTAGGAGCAGGAATCCCCTGGGTGGCACACCCTATCTCCAAATGTGACACGTGTACCTTATTCAATCATCATACCAGTGAATTATACAACAAGGATACATGTCACAATACAACAATTCCTCCAGCTTCTCCGTGTTTCATTCCAGGACTACCATCCTGCAACCTAACTTCAGCTACTCCCATCATGACAGATCTACTCCTGCCAATGATGTTCTATTGGTGCATGGAAAATTATGCTCCAGCATCGACTCCACTGGGGGAAATTCCTCGTGAACGTTGCAGCTTTGTGATTGAAAGAGGAGCAGAATCCCACGTGTACGTTACTACAACAGATAAGAAAGAGGAAAATGACTTAACAGAGTGTTTCTCCAGAAACCCATCCCTACCAAATTTTTTTGAAATAAATCAGTTGTGTATGATCTCTCCACCAACTGACACTTTTTGGTTATGTGGAACTTCTGTCTACAGCATCCTCCCCAGCCAATTTAACGGAAGGTGCACCCTGGTTTATATTCTACCAGCTATCAGAGAAAATACACACTCCACCCCAAGCTCCCCACAGCTACAAAATTCAGCTCCTACCACTAACGAAGCAGATGGCTGCATTCCAGGACTCACTTGTGCACAAACATGGTGGTCAAGAACTCTTGGAGCATTAATACCATCTTATGGTGTCATGCAAGCCCTTGATCAAGTCAGAAGCTTATCGAATTCTGTACAGAAATTGGCCAATGATACGGCTTGGGCCCTTGGTAACATCACGGACACTCTCGCTTCGCACAAGATAATGATCTTACAGAACAGAGTGGCCTTGGATTACATTCTAGCAACGCAAGGAGGAGCCTGCACCATCATCGGACCTGAGTGCTGCACCGGGTTAATGGATCCAACAGAGAACTTGAACAAAATCCAACAAGACATTCTTGATCTTTCAGCAAAATTACACCAGATGACTGAAGTTAATTTTTCATGGTTCGGAAACTTGATTGGGAAACCCTGGCTGTGGATAAAGGAAATAGCAATTCTGCTGTTATTTCTTCTAATAGCATACTATCTATGCGTCCACAGTATCAAGTGTTTCATTCAACAAATGACTCACGCCCCTCACAAAGAAATGACAGTCCCAAACAGAAAAGACTATTACCCTTAAGAACTTAACGGACCCTAAATTTGCATTTTTGTTTCTGTGTCAGCATGCAATTGCAGAAACAGCAACACAGAAGCATGAGCCTGTAATGATCACAAGTTACAAGAATTTAACTTTTAAGTGTCTAAATTTGTATTTTGTGAGAGTTATTTAGAACTCTCAAAGGGGGAACTGTAGGATTACAAATTTTATTTTAAATGTATAATTGAGCTTCCAATACAATAGCATAGAAACTGAGAAAGTTTATTAGTGTGAATTTTGTATCTAAGGTAAATGATGTCACAAACCTGCCTGTTCCTGTCTGTCCAGCTCTCTATTGTAAGTTAAATTGGTCAGAGCACTGAGACTATCACCTTTTGTCTTTATGCACTGCCTGGCCATTAAGATAATGTGAAGGTATCGGTGAAGAGTCTGGCTGATTGGATTAGGATATTTACATTACACTGTTATGCTGATTGGATTAGGATTGGTAACACTCTCAGTCTAGGGCACATCCTTAACCCAGATGCCTCATTTGCATGCTTTTGTTTCCACCTTTATGTAACTCCTCCTCCTGAAAGGGTATATGAACTAAATGTATACTGCCTTAGTTAGACTTGATTGAGATGACTACAGCGACGAAATAAAGAACTTATACCTCAACAATCTCCTGGTCTGCAACTCTATCTTTTCTACACTTGAGAAGAAGAAGTTCTCAACAATATGAAGACAGTAGTAAATCTCTATATATGAAGACAGGAGTAAATCTCTATATATGAAGACAGGAGTAAATCTCTATATATGAAGACAGGAGTAAATCTCTATATATGAAGACAGGAGTAAATCTCCATATATGAAGACAGGAGTAAATCTCCATATATGAAGACAGGAGTAAATCTCTATATATGAAGACAGGAGTAAATCTCTATATATGAAGACAGGAGTAAATCTCCATATATGAAGACAGGAGTAAATCTCCATATATGAAGACAGGAGTAAATCTCTATATATGAAGACAGGAGTAAATCTCTATATATGAAGACAGGAGTAAATCTCTATATATGAAGACAGGAGTAAATCTCTATATATGAAGACAGGAGTAAATCTCTATATATGAAGACAGGAGTAAATCTCTATATATGAAGACAGGAGTAAATCTCTATATATGAAGACAGGAGTAAATCTCTATATATGAAGACAGGAGTAAATCTCTATATATGAAGACAGGAGTAAATCTCCATATATGAAGACAGGAGTAAATCTCTATATATGAAGACAGGAGTAAATCTCCATATATGAAGACAGGAGTAAATCTCCATATATGAAGACAGGAGTAAATCTCCATATATGAAGACAGGAGTAAATCTCCATATATGAAGACAGGAGTAAATCTCTATATATGAAGACAGGAGTAAATCTCCACATATGAAGACAGGAGTAAATCTCCATATATGAAGACAGGAGTAAATCTCTATATATGAAGACAGGAGTAAATCTCCACATATGAAGACAGGAGTAAATCTCCATATATGAAGACAGGAGTAAATCTCCACATATGAAGACAGGAGTAAATCTCCATATATGAAGACAGGAGTAAATCTCCATATATGAAGACAGGAGTAAATCTCCACATATGAAGACAGGAGTAAATCTCCACATATGAAGACAGGAGTAAATCTCTATATATGAAGACAGGAGTAAATCTCCATATATGAAGACAGGAGTAAATCTCTATATATGAAGACAGGAGTAAATCTCTATATATGAAGACAGGAGTAAATCTCTATATATGAAGACAGGAGTAAATCTCTATATATGAAGACAGGAGTAAATCTCCATATATGAAGACAGGAGTAAATCTCTATATATGAACACAGGAGTAAATCTCCATATATGAAGACAGGAGTAAATCTCTATATATGAAGACAGGAGTAAATCTCCATATATGAAGACAGGAGTAAATCTCTATATATGAAGACAGGAGTAAATCTCCATATATGAAGACAGGAGTAAATCTCCACATATGAAGACAGGAGTAAATCTCCATATATGAAGACAGGAGTAAATCTCCACATATGAAGACAGGAGTAAATCTCCATATATGAAGACAGGAGTAAATCTCTATATATGAACACAGGAGTACATCTCCACATATGAAGACAGGAGTAA
>NW_027508723.1:530000-547500 GCF_051911475.1 Siphateles boraxobius
ATCTGCGCGATCCAAGGCACTTCAGTGAGCCTTTAAGAGTGAAATGCCCAGATTTAGCAAAAGGTGATGAATGAAAGCGGTGTTCACCTGTCGTTTGGGTGTGTGAGTGTGTGTGTGTGTGTGTGTGTGTGTGTGTGTGTGTGTGTGTGTGAGAGAGAGAGTGTATGTGTGTGTGTGTGTGTGTGTGTGTGTGTGTGTGTGTGTGTGTGTGTGTGTGTGAGTGTGTGTGTGTGTGTGTGTGTGTATGTGTGTGTGTGTGTGTGAGTGTGTGAGAGTGAGTGTGTGTGTGTGTGTGTGTGAGAGAGTGAGTGTGTGTGTGTGTGTGTGAGAGAGTGAGTGAGTGTGTGAGAGAGTGAGTGTGTGTGTGAGAGAGAGAGTGTGTGTGGCTGTGAGTGTGTGTGTGTCTGTGTGTGTGTGTGTGTGTGTGTGTGTGTGTGTGTGAGAGAGTGAGTGTGTGTGTGAGAGAGAGAGTGTGTGTGGCTGTGAGTGTGTGTGTGTGTGTGTGTGTGTGTGTGTGTGTGTGTGTGTGTGTGTGTGTGTGTGTGTGTGTGTGTGTGTGTGTGTGTGTGTGGCTGTGAGTGTGTGTGTGAGTGTGAGTGTGAGTGTGTGTGTGTGTGTGTGTGTGTGTGTGTGTGTGTGTGTGTGTGTGTGTGTGAGTGTGTGTGTGTGTGTGTGTGTGTGTGTGTGTGTGTGTGTGTGTGTGTGTGTGTGTGTGTGTGATCTGACCTGTCGGGGTTGCTCTGAGGCTCGCTGGAGGTCAGTCTTCACCTTGTTGTTCGGGTGATTGACGACTTTAGTGACCGGCTGCTTAAAGATGGAGGCCGTTTGTCTGATGGGCAGCGCCGTGTTCAGATCCGGCTTTCCCTGCGCACACACACACACACACACAAATCACATCTGAAACACAACTGTACACAGGAAGACAATAAAATATACAACAATATAATATATACAACTTTTCTTTCTGGTTCTGGAATCTGATTGGCCGAGAGCCTTTCCCAGCGGTGTGATGTTCCCCCAGTAACAGCACTGGAACCGTTTCAACGTTTGCATCACGATTCACCCCGACTGTCATGGCGGTCGAGCAAATCCACCATATTTTTAATAAATACTACTGTAGTTGTGTCACCAAATGAGTTTTTTAGACGAGAATGTAGTTATTTAGACCTAAAATATGTAACTAATATATTATATTAGTGCCTAACATGTTTATTAGATCCAATACCCACTAAACTACTGAAAGAAGTGTTACCTGTAGTGGAAGAGCCTCTTCTCAATATTATTAACTCGTCTTTATCTTTAGGTCATGTTCCAAAAATATTCAAACTGTGTCTGGACAGGCATTAAGCTGGTTTAGATCGTACTTATCAGACCGTTATTATTTTGTCTGTTTAAATGGGGAAAAATCAAAGATAACGTCAGTAGACTATGGAGTGCCGCAAGGATCGGTGTTAGGCCCTCTGCTATTCTCAATATACATGCTGCCACTTGGTAATATTATAAGAAAACATGGAATTAATTTCCACTGTTATGCTGATGACACTCTTATATATATTTCATCACGACCAGATGAAAACACTAACTTATCTAAATTGACAGAGTGTCTCAAAGATATAAAATGCTGGATGACGTGTAATTTCCTGCTATTAAATTCAGATAAAACGGAGGTATTACTTATTGGTCCAAAAAACTACCCACAAAATCCCTTACAATACAACTTTAATTTAGAAGGATGTCCTGTTACTTTATCCACTACAGTAAAAGACCTGGGTGTTATACTAGCCCACAACTTGTCTTTCGAAAATCATATTTCACATGTTACAAGAACAGCCTTTTTCCACCTTAGAAACATTGCTAAGCTACGTAACATGCTATCTGTTTCTGATGCAGAAAAGTTAGTTCATGCATTCATGACCTCGAGACTAGATTACTGTAATGCTTTATTAGCTGTCCTGTATCCTCAATAAACAAGCTACAGTTAGTGCAAAATGCAGCTGCTAGAGTTCTTACTAGATCAAGAAAATATGATCATATAACACCAATTTTATCATCTCTACACTGGTTACCTATTAAGTTACGTATCAATTACAAAGTACTATTACTGACCTATAAAGCCCTAAATGGTTTAGCTCCTGTGTATTTAACAGACCTTCTATCGCCATACAATCCATCGCGCTCTTTAAGATCACTAAATTCGAGGCTTCTGGTCATTCCTAGGATATCTAAGTCCACTAAAGGAGGGAGGGCGTTCTCACATTTAGCTCCTAAACTCTGGAATAGCCTTCCTGATATTGTTCGAGACTCAGACTCGCTTTCCCAGTTTAAAACTAGATTAAAGACGCATCTCTTTAACCAAGCATGCACTTAATGCTTAACCTTTAATACTACTGCTGAATCAGTTCGAATGCATTAACATTATGAACATCAGCTATGCTAATTATGTCCGATCTGCCTTTCTGCTGTTATCTCGGGACGCTAGTCCCGAGGTAAATAGTGTTCGTCAGCTCCAGTTTGTATCCAGCCTCTCACGGAGACTTAAGATGACCCAACACCTGCGATAAGATGACCCAACACCTGTGAAGAGACGACTCAACGCCGGCGATATGTTATGCCCTAAATTACTACATGATTAACTAACTGTATTTTTTTTCTATGTACATTTCTGAAATGCACATTCTGTAAAGCTGCTTTGAAACAATAAGTATTGTGAAAAGCGCTATACAAATAAATTTGAATTGAATTGAATTTTACGATCTGTTCAGAATCAGAATCAGAATCAGAAAGAGCTTTATTGCCAAGTGTGCTTGCACACACAAGGAATTTGTTTTGGTACTGAGGCTTCCAGTGGACATATACAAATACAACATGAAACATAATACTACAAATTATAAGAATAAAAAATAAAAATATAAATATATGAGAATAAAACTATCACAGTTGGGTTTAGTCAGAATAGACATTTTCAGATTTACAGATTATGAACCTATTTACAGTGTTTTGAATATTATAAATAAATAAATCTACATATAAGTATCACCTGAGTTGTGGGATATTGCACTAAACAGTGGGAGTATTGCACTTACAGGCATATGCCTTGGGAGGAGTGTTAACTGTTCAGGAGGGAAATGGCCTGTGGGAAGAAACTGTTCCTGTGCCGAGATGTTCTTGTGGCCAGTGATCTGAGTCTCCGTCTTGACGGTAACAGTTCGAACAGGAGGTGTCCAGGGTGAGTGGAGTCTGTGATGATTTTACCTGCTCTCTTTCTCATCTGTTCAGAAGCTTTCGTCCGGACGGGATTTCTAGACCGCTTTTTCTTTTTTTTTCTTTTTTTTTCAAGCTTTTTTTCTCAGCTTTTGCTTTTTTTTCTAAAAAAAAGCTCTTTTTTAATCAATATTTGGGGGGGACTTTTGTTTTCTACAGTCGCTGTTTTTGCATTAGTTTAGGTCCAGCCACCATTGGTCGGTCGATCATGTACGCAGCGCAAACATTGGTAAACAGTAAAAAAAAAAAAAGCCCAGATGTAAATTCTCAGCTGATCTACAGAGAAACTCCTGTGTTGGTGTCGGTGGGGTCGTGTACCGCAGAACGCATGCGTGTCAGTGTCAAATAAAGGTGTAGCGACCCAAAAGCACACATGAGGAAACTATACAAGAGAACATCAGGAGGACTGACATTATGTTTTACTGAAATAGTGTAGTAGATTTTTTATTTTATTTTAACCTATGGCCATGAAAAGAAACAGTGAACATGTAAAAGGTGTTAAAAGTGAAACTATTTTTTATCTGTTTCTTATTATTCTATTGTTGCGGGCCAAAAGTTGAATGAAAAGGATGTATTATTTCATGCATTAAAGTACAATAACATAGTTGCAAGGTTGTGAATGCATTTGTCAAGTATTTGTTGATGCATTCACCCCCGTGAATATAATATAATATAATATAATATAATATAATATAATATATCCATTCCTGACAATCCCAGGGTGCTATAGTCACACAGGTTTCCTTACTCTTTAAAAAGATGTTGTTCCAAACAACATTGTGTGTGTGTGTGTGTGTGTGTGTGTGTGTGTGTGTGTGTGTGTGTGTGTGTGTGTGTGTGTGTGTGTGTGTGTACCTGTCTGTCTGTCTCTGTGTGCGTGTGTGCGCGGGTGTGTGTGTGTGTGTGTGTACCTGTCTGTCTGTCTCTGTGTGCGTGTGTGCGCGCGCGTGTGTGTGTACCTGTCTGTCTGTCTCTGTGTGCGCGGGTGTGTGTGTGTGTCTGTCTGTCTGTCTCTTTGTGCGTGCGTGTGTGCATGTGTGCGTGTGTGTGTGTGCGCGGGTGTGTGTGTGTGCGTGTGTCTGTCTGTCTGTCTCTTTGTGCGTGCGTGTGTGCATGTGTGCGTGTGTGCATGTGTGCGTGTGTGTGTGTGCGCGGGTGTGGGTGTGTGTGTGTGCAGGTGTGTGTGTGTGCGTGTGTCTGTCTGTCTGTCTCTTTGTGAGTGTGTGTGTGCATGTGTGCGCGTGCGTGTGTGTGTGTGCGCGCGTGTGTGTGTGTGCGCGTGTGTCTGTCTGTCTGTCTCTTTGTGCGTGCGTGTGTGTGCGTGTGTGTGTGTGTGCGCATGTGTGTATGTGTGTGTGTGCGCGCGTGTCCGTGTGTCTGTCTGTCTCTGTGCGTGTGTGTGTGCATGTGTGCGTGTGCGCGCGTGTGTGTGTGTGTGTGCGTGTGCGCATGTGTGTATGTGCGCGTGTCCGCGCGTGTGTCTGTCTGTCTCTGTGCGTGTGTGTGTGCATGTGTGCGTGTGCGCGCGTGTGTGTGTGTGTGTGTTACCTTGCTCAGGCTGAGGTTCTCACTCCTCAGTCTCTGTTTGTTCTTCTGCATTTTGCTCGGCATCATTTTTCCGGTGCGAAAGTCGAAACTTCCCAGATCCACAGTGTTGCCGAGGTAACGGGACAACTGCGGTTTACTCCGGAACTTCTTTCCCGAGGGACTGGAGAGAGAAACACATCAACATCAACAATCTGACTCATCCTGGGTTCTTCTTAACCTCAGCAACATTTGTATTCCGGAGTATTAATTATTAGATTTTTAAAGGTGTCCTATAATGCCCTTTAACAAGATGTAAAATAAGTCTCTGATGTCCCCAGAGTGTGTGTGTGAAGTTTTAGCTCAAACACTCCACAGATATTTTTATATAGCATGTTAAAATTGTCACTTTTTGAGGATGAGCAAAAACACGCCGTTATTGTGTCTGTCCCTTTAAATGCAAATGAGCTGCTGCTCCCGCACAGGGGGCGGAGCTACAAGAGCTTGAGTGTGTGTGTGTGTGTGTGTGTGTGTGTGTGTGTGTGTGTGTGTGTTTAAACTATCTTACAGTCATTGATTAGCATTTTCTGTCATGATAATCTATAAATCGTGTTCCGGGGGCGGGGTTTATGTAAATTTTAGGGTTTGTGATGTCACTAACCCGTGAAGAAGCTCGTGTAGTTCCTGTCAGCCGTTTGTTGTAGTTCTTAAAAAGAGATTTCTGTAAAAGCGAATATCTCCCTTTGCTCTGAACGTCGTAAGTTTGCAGATGTTGTTTCTGCTCAAACAGCAACATTACACACTAACTAAAGTTAGAGAAGTGAAATCATAATCAACCACCCCTTTTTTAAATGTTTTTGAAACATTTGTGAAGTATTATTCCAATGTAAATGTGAATATATAGTAAAGTGTAATTTATTCCTGTGATCAAAGCTGAATTTTCAGCATCATTACTCCAGTCTTCAGTGTCACATGATCCTTCAGAAATTATTCTAATATGATGATTTGATGCTCAAGAAACATTTATGATTATTATCAGTGTAGAACAGAGTTATTTTTTAAGGAAATCGATATACATTTTATTTTTCAGGATTTTTTTGATTAATAGAAAGTTCAAAAGAACAGCATTTATTAGAATCTTTTGTAATATTATAAATATCTTTACTGTCACTTTTGATCAATTGATGAATAAAAGTATTAATCTAAAAAAAATAATAATAATAAATCTTATGGACCTTAAACTCAAAAAAGGTGTACGTTTCAGATACTTTTCTTCCTGTCTTCTTCTGTTATTGTTCTTGTGTCAGGTTTATTGTTATTGTTATTATTTCTATTTTTTTAGTAGGCTATTATTATTTTAATTTTTTTCCCTTTTTTTCTGCAATTCTATATATAATAATTTCTTTAAAAATTAATGATAAAAAATGTAAGTAAAAATAATGTCCATTAACCGTTTACAAACGTCAAAATAAATGTAATTGATTCATGAATGCGTTGCAATAAAGATCTATGGTTGGTTTGAGTAAAGTGTAATTTATTATTGCAGAGGAGAAATAAAAGTAAAAAAAAAAAATTATAGAAGTTTAAGTTTACTGCAAAGCAAATGTAATGATCTAAATGTATTATACAAAAATTGAGCTGCCGAAAGTTTTTTAAGTGAGTTTTATGCTTTCTCTGTTTGCAAATGTCCAATTTGATCTTTCTAATGATGACTATTTATGATTTATCTATTTATGATGATTACTGAAGATGTGATGGGGTAAAAAGGTAATAAAAATATCCTATTACCAATAAATACATTTCAGAATAAAACCGTCTGCATGCGCAGCTGGGACGATACCGCAATACCGCGGTCACGTGACCTACGGCGGGTCTGAGCTCGTCAACGGCATCACCGCAGAAAAACATCAACCTGCACATGTGTGCACATTGTGTCTAATGACATGGATTATGTCTAATGATATTGTGTCTTATATGGATTCAAGGTTTTCTAAACAAAACTTATCAAAAGATGGAGCAAATCCGACCTTTCGCGAGTTTGGGAGCGCGATGTCCCACGACACATAATAACATTACATTCGTATTAGAGATGCGCGGATGAGCTATTATTATTTCATCCGCAACCGCATCACAGATCATCATCCGTCCGCCATCAACGTTTGACCAATGTTCCAAGCCGCAGCCGCTGACTGTTTTCAGGTCTATGTGCGATGCGAGGCTAGAAAGCTCTTGGCTGTTCTAGAAAGGAGACTGACCTAATGCAGCAAAGATATTTAAAGGCTAAAGCTGCTAGTATCGCCTATTGGCTGTGATGTATCCCCAGAATTATGAACACAAATAAATAGCATAAATAAAAACGCACATCGGCAAACCTTACCTTACCTGACTAGGCTACTGTACAATTTTATCATTTCGTTTTGAATTTTGTTTAAAAGTAGATATTTCAAGCGTTCTATTTATTTCTCCTGTCTGTGAGGCAAGTATACGCGGAGTTTCGGTTCATTTATGAGAGAGATCACCGGCCTGATTATATGTCTGCTAGATTTGCTTCTTATTTATTAATTCCAGGTAATTGGTTGATGAAACAGTGATTAAAATGAAGATACAATTTATACAAAACGAAATTCAATTTAAAGAAAGGCTTTCTACAAAACAAAACTTAAAGGTTAAGTTCTGCGTTTTACAAGTAAAGCCCTGTTTTAAGATCGTTTCTGATGAAATCGAACGGTTAAGATTAAAATTTGGACACATGCTGCTGTCCCGAGAATTTTAGGTTGTGTTAGCACCTGTTGGAAAGCATCTTTTGCAGCGATTTTTGCGTGAGCATATCAGTGAACACCACAGACCACTCGGTGAGTTTCACGTCTTTGTAAACTAAAGTTTAATGCGTTTATATGAATGATTATTCCAAGGCACCTATGAAACTATTGTATTCATTCGGTTCACATGACGTCACTGTAGCTTTGCGCCGCCATCTTGACGATCGACGGTCTCAGTAATCCCTGGTAATGCCTGCAATAGGTTGTGCAGAAGCTGCAACAACAGCCGAAAGAGGAACACCGAACTGGTATTTTTCTATACCTAAAGAAAAGGATAGAATAAATGTCTCATATTGTATCAAGTCTCATCTTTCTGTGCGCACACACCCGAGCCGAAGCGTGCAGCTATAGACCCTATACAGCGCGCGAGTAATGAACTGAGCTCTGTTTCGTGTCTGAATAGACAAATACACACAACATTATGTTTAAATGTCCGTTTTGGAGAGTATTCACGTAAAATATGTCTCACTCTGACATATTTCAGTATTCACTCTGTTTATGTCTTAAACAGAGTTGTCATCCAGTCTCTTTGGTGGAGGGAGAGAGAGAGAGAGAGAGAGAGACGAGAGAGAGAGACGAGAGAGAGAGACGAGAGAGAGAGAGAGACGAGAGAGAGAGAGAGACGAGAGAGAGAGAGACGAGAGAGAGAGAGAGACGAGAGAGAGAGAGAGACGAGAGAGAGAGAGACGAGAGAGAGAGAGAGACGAGAGAGAGAGAGAGGGAGAGAGAGAGAGAGAGAGAGAGAGACGAGAGAGAGAGACGAGAGAGAGAGAGAGACGAGAGAGAGAGAGACGAGAGAGAGAGAGAGACGAGAGAGAGAGAGACGAGAGAGAGAGAGAGACGAGAGAGAGAGAGAGAGAGACGAGAGAGAGAGAGAGAGAGAGAGAGAGAGAGACGAGAGAGAGAGAGAGAGAGAGAGACGAGAGAGAGAGACAGAGAGACAGAGAGAGAGAGACAGAGAGAGAGAGAGAGAGAGGCAGAGAGACAGAGAGAGAGAGAGAGAGAGAGAGGCAGAGAGACAGAGAGAGAGAGAGAGAGAGAGAGAGACGAGAGAGAGAGAGACGAGAGAGACGAGAGAGAGAGACAGAGAGAGAGGCAGAGAGAGAGAGAGAGAGAGAGAGGCAGAGAGACAGAGAGAGAGAGAGACGAGAGAGACGAGAGAGAGAGACGAGAGAGAGAGAGAGACAGAGAGAGAGAGGCAGAGAGACAGAGAGAGAGACAGAGAGAGAGAGAGAGAGACGAGAGAGAGACGAGAGAGAGAGACGAGAGAGAGAGAGAGAGACAGAGAGAGACAGAGAGAGAGAGGCAGAGAGACAGAGAGAGAGAGAGAGAGAGAGAGACAGAGAGAGAGAGGCAGAGAGACAGAGAGAGAGAGAGAGAGAGAGAGAGAGAGGCAGAGAGACAGAGAGAGAGAGAGAGAGAGAGAGGCAGAGAGACAGAGAGAGAGAGAGAGAGAGAGAGAGAGAGAGAGGCAGAGAGACAGAGAGAGAGAGAGAGAGAGAGACGAGGAAAACAAAGCATGCAAATGGAAATTATCGCGGCCGGAAAAATTATCAAGCTAATTTTTTTTATTGTGCGATTCATTGATTTATTGACTATCGCTACAGGCCTAATCCAGATTAATGACAGCTAGCCGTGAGCCGTGGCTAACAGCTAGCAAGCTACCAGCTGAGCAACTCGCTAACTAGTCAGAGCAAACTACCACCAAAATCATACGTTTGAATTTTTTTTATAATACCAACATTTCCCATGATTAAATATAAATCCTTGGTGGCCAGGTGCCGCACTTTTACGTTTGTAACCCTTCCGGCCACAGCATATTGATACGCGTCTGTACTCTCTGAAAGCCTTAAGCGATCCCCACTGTATATGGGGAGGGGTTATGCACAAGATAAATATATATATCATGGAAGGCAAATTGAGGCAAGTCTGGTGCAGATGATAAAGGACAAAAGAAAACTGGCGTTAACAAATAAGGATTGGAGCCTAAAATTAAAATCTTATCCATGTATCTCTGTCTTTCTCTCTCATTCAAATGGGCAGTTTGGGCGGCGCCGGGCGAGATCGGTCGTCAATATGGCGGCGTTCTATTTCTAGTGACGTAGGTGGCATCTATGAATTGGTGGGGGGGGTGTTAACACAAAAACCTAAAATTCTCGGGACAGCAGCATGTGTCTAAATTTTAATCTTAACCGTTCGATTTCATCAGAAACGATCTTAAAACAGGGCTTTACTTGTAAAACGCCGAACTTACCCTTTAATAAAGTGGTCAAAATCATGTCTGACTCATCTTATGATCCTATGCTGTTCACGTTTCATATAATCAACATAGATTAAATTACAACCCGAATTCCGGAAAAGTTGGGACGTTTTTTAAATTTGAATAAAATGAAAACTATAAGACTTTCAAATCACATGAACCAATATTTTATTCACAATAGAACATAGATAACATAACAAATGTTTAAACTGAGAATGAGCTCATTTCAAATTTGATGCCTGCTACAGGTCTCAAAAAATAGTTGGGACGGGGGCAACAAATGGTTGAAAAAGCAAAAAAAATTAGAAAGGATTGAGGTGGGGGAACATCTAGCAACTAATTAAGTTCATTTATATCAGGTCTGTAACTTGATTAGCTATAAAAGGGATGTCTTAGAGAGGTAGAGTCTCTCAGAAGTAAAGATGGGCAGAGGCTCTCCAATCTGTAAAAGAGTGCGTAAAAAGATTGTGGAACACTTTAAAAACAATGTTCCTCAACGTCAAATTGCAAAGGCTTTTCAAATCTCATCATCTACAGTGCACAGCATCATCAAAAGATTCAGAGAAACTGGAGAAATCTCTGTGCGTAAGGGACAAGGTCGAAGACCTTTATTGGATGCCCGTGGTCTTCGGGCCCTCAGACGACACTGCATCACTCATCGGCATGATTGTGTGAATGACATTACTAAATGGGCCCAGGAATACTTCCAGAAACCACTGTCGGTAAACACAGTCCGCCGTCCCAAGTGCAGATGCCAACTAAAGCTCTATCATGCAAAAAGGAAGCCATATGTGAACATGGTCCAGAAGCGCTGTCGTGTCCTGTGGGCCAAGGCTCATTTAAAATGGACTATTTCCGACGAGTCCAAATTTGTCCGACGAGTCCAAATTTGTCCGACGAGTCCAAATTTGACATTCTTGTTGGAAATCACGGACGCCGTGTCCACCGGGCAAAAGAAGAGGGAGACCTTCCATCGTGTTATCAGCGTTCAGTTCAAAAGCCAGCATCTCTGATGGTATGGGGGTGCATAAGTGCATACGGTATGGGCAACTTGCATGTTTTGGAAGGCACTATGAATGCTGAAAGCTATATAAAGGTTTTAGAGCAACATATGCTCCCCTCCAGACGACGTCTATTTCAGGGAAGGCCTTGTGTATTTCAGCAGGACAATGCAAAAGCAAAACCACATACTGCAGCTATTACAACTGCATGGCTACATCGTAGAAGAGTCCGGGTGTTGAGTTGGCCTGCCTGCAGTCCAGATCTTTCACCTATAGAGAACATTTGCCGCATCATTAAACGAAAAATGCGTCAAAGACGACCACGAACACTTCAGCAGCTGGAAACCTATATAAGGCAAGAATGGGACCAAATTCCAACACCAAAACTCCAGACACTCATAAACTCGATGCCCAGACGTCGTCAAACTGTTTTGAAAAGAAGAGATGTTACACCATGGTAAACGTGCCCCCGTCCCAACTATTTTGAGACCTGTAGCAGGCATCAGATTTGAAATGAGCTCATTTATTGGATAAAAGTGTAAATTTTCTCAGTCTAAACATTTGTTATGTTATCTATGTTCTATTGTGAATAAAATATTGGCTCATGTCATTTGAAAGTCGTATAGTTTTCATTTTATTCAAATTTAAAGAATGTCCCAACTTTTCCGGAATTCGGGTTGTAAAAAATAACATTATATTATGTAAACATAAATATGGAATATCATTTTTGTAATTAAGAGAAGTTGGAAATAGGGCTGTCGCGAGAACGGCTAACGCAAAAAAGAACCGCGATACTCGCGTGTTTTCTTTTTTCAAGGCTATCCTTCCTGTTTTGAACTTGTTGAATGTTAAATAAGTTAATAAAGAAAACAAGACTGTGTATCATGATAATTTGTACAGAGGCTTAGTAGATTTGCATTTAAGCCTAGACACACAGTTGTGAATGAGAGATCGACTGAGCGCGTGCGATTATATGCGTGTGTTTGAGGTCAAGTCATAGGCTATACATTCGTGAAAAGGTTGCCGTGTCCAATGAAAGCGAAACATTTGTGTATCTTTCTTTTAATCGTTCTTTCATTTACCATGAATAGCGTCCGCGCTGGTCAGCATCGACAGCGTGAGGAAGCCGCAGGAAAAAAATTCGCTTTTGAACGTGTTCCTTGAATGAACGGTTAAATGACTCGCTCAAAGACAGACGGTGCCGTAACGATGCGCTGATGCGCGTTTAGTTTTGGTTACATTGAACATGTCCTCGTTTCTGTGCATGCTGACCACATCATAACGCTTATTTAGCAACGAATAAATATAAATAAATCAAAATAAATAAATAAATAAATGGCGATAAAACCGCATATCGGGAAAAGGTGTTTATCTTTCATTTCCAATGTGAACATCATAATGTATTCCCCTGAAAATTATGTGTTGTCAAATGTGTGCTGAATTAAACTCCTGTTAGGAATTTCACATTCTGTGCGAATGTATCTGAGAATATTCTTAAATAAGGAAATCTATTCATTGATTGGTCCAAGCCAAAATACTGCCCGATGAAAACTTGACCGCCATACCGCGGTTAGAAAAAATCCATACCGTCCCGTAGTGAGAGAAGAAGAGAGAAATGTGAGATGTTTTATTAAATCAACATTCCATCATGGCAACAACATGCAGAAATTCATGACCTTTGACCTTCACATAAATAACATATTCTGCAGCTGTTTGGATCACAATCTATTGACAGAGACATGCAAATATTTATACCTCACACACTCACTCACACACACTCACACTCACTGACACACTCACACTCACAAACACTCCCACACACACTCACACTCACTGACACACTCCCCCACACACTCACACATACTGACACACTCCCACACACACTCACACTCACAAACACTCCCACACACACTCAGACTCACTGACACACTCCCACACACACTCACACATACTGACACACTCCCACACACACTCACACTCACTGACACACTCCCACACACACTCACACTCACAAACACTCCCACACACACTCACACTCACTGACACACTCCCACACACACTCACACATACTGACACACTCCCACACACACTCACACTCACTGACACACTCCCACACACACTCACACTCACAAACACTCCCACACACACTCACACTCACTGACACACTCCCACACACACTCACACATACTGACACACTCACACACACACTCACACTCACAAACACTCCCACACACACTCACACTCACAGACACACTCCCACACACACTCACACATACTGACACACTCCCACACACACTCACACTCACTGACACACTCCCACACACACTCACACTCACTGACACACTCCCCCACACACACTCACACTCACTGACACACTCCACACACACTCACACTCACTGACACACTCCCACACACACTCACACTCACTGACACACTCCCCCACACACACACACACTCACTGACACACTCCCCCCCCACACACACACACACTACCTGACACACTCCCACACACACTCACACTCACTGACACACTCCCACACACACTCACACTCACTGACACACTCCCACACACACACTCACACTCACTGACACACTCCCCCACACACACACACACACTGACACACTCCCCCCCACACACACACACACACTCACTGACACACTCCCTCACACACACTCACACTCACTGACACACTCCCACACAAAAAACTCACACTCACTGACACACTCCCACACACACACACACTCACTGACACACTCCCCCCCACACACACTCACACTCACTGACACACTCCCACACACACTCACACTCACTGACACACTCCCACACACACTCACACTCACACTCACTGACACACTCCCACACACACTCACACTCACTGACACACTCCCCCACACACTCACACATACTGACACACTCCCACACACACTCACACTCACTGACACACTCCCCCACACACACTCACACTCAAAAACACTCCCACACACACTCACACATACTGACACACTCCCAAACACACTCACACATACTGACACACTCCCACACACACTCACACATACTGACACACTCCCACACACACTCACACTCACAAACACTCCCACACACACTCACACTCACAAACACTCACACACACACTCACTGACACACTCCCACACACACTCACACTCACAAACACTCCCACACACACTCACACTCACTGACACACTCCCCCTCACACTCACACATACTGACACACTCCCACACACACTCACACTCACAAACACTCCCACACACACTCAGACTCACTGACACACTCCCACACACACTCACACATACTGACACACTCCCACACACACTCACACTCACTGACACACTCCCACACACACTCACACTCACAAACACTCCCACACACACTCACACTCACTGACACACTCCCCCACACACTCACACATACTGACACACTCCCACACACACTCACACTCACTGACACACTCCCACACACACTCACACTCACAAACACTCCCACACACACTCACACTCACTGACACACTCCCACACACACTCACACATACTGACACACTCCCACACACACTCACACTCACAAACACTCCCACACACACTCACACTCACTGACACACTCCCACACACACTCACACATACTGACACACTCCCACACACACTCACACTCACTGACACACTCCCACACACCCTCACACTCACTGACACACTCCCACACACACACACACTCACTGACACACTCCCCCACACACACTCACACTCACTGACACACTCCACACACACTCACACTCACTGACACACTCCCACACACACTCACACTCACTGACACACTCCCCCACACACACACACTCACTGACACACTCCCCCCCCACACACACACACTACCTGACACACTCCCACACACACTCACACTCACTGACACACTCCCACACACACTCACACTCACTGACACACTCCCACACACACACTCACACTCACTGACACACTCCCCCACACACACACACTCACTGACACACTCCCCCCCACACACACACACACTCACTGACACACTCCCTCACACACACTCACACTCACTGACACACTCCCACACACACTCACACACTCACTGACACACTCCCCCCCACACACACTCACACTCACTGACACACTCCCACACACACTCACACTCACTGACACACTCCCACACACACTCACACTCACTGACACACTCCCCCACACACTCACACATACTGACACACTCCCACACACACTCACACTCACTGACACACTCCCCCACACACACTCACACTCAAAAACACTCCCACACACACTCACACATACTGACACACTCCCAAACACACTCACACATACTGACACACTCCCACACACACTCACACATACTGACACACTCCCACACACACTCACACTCACAAACACTCCCACACACACTCACACTCACAAACACTCACACACACACTCACACTCACTGACACACTCCCACACACACTCACACTCACTGACACACTCCCACACACACTCACACTCACTGACACACTCCCCCACACACTCACACATACTGACACACTCCCACACACACTCACACATACTGACACACTCCCACACACACTCACACTCACAAACACTCCCACACACACTCACACTCACTGACACACTCCCACACACACTCACACATACTGACACACTCCCACACACACTCACACTCACTGACACACTCCCACACACACTCACACTCACTGACACACTCCCACACACACACACACTCACAGACACACTCCCCCACACACTCACACTCACTGACACACTCCCACATACACTCACACTCACTGACACACTCACACACACACTCACACATACTGACAGACTCCCACACACACTCACACTCACTGACACACTCCCCCACACACACTCACACTCAAAAACACTCCCACACACACTCACACTCACTGACACACTCCCCCACACACTCACACATACTGACACACTCCCACACACACTCACAAACACTCCCACACACACTCACTGACACACTCCCCCACACACACACACTCACTGACACACTCCCACACACACACTCACAAACACTCCCACACACACTCACACTCACTGACACACTCCCCCACACACTCACACATACTGACACACTCCCACACACACTCACACTCACTGACACACTCCCCCACACACACACACTCACTGACACACTCCCACACACACTCACACTCACTGACACACTCCCACACACACACACACTCACTGACACACTCCCCCCCACACACACTCACTGACACACTCCCACACACACTCACACTCACTGACACACTCCCACACACACTCACACTCACTGACACACTCCCCCACACACTCACACATACTGACACACTCCCACACACACTCACACTCACTGACACACTCCCCCACACACACTCACACTCAAAAACACTCCCACACACACTCACACATACTGACACACTCCCAAACACACTCACACATACTGACACACTCCCACACACACTCACACATACTGACACACTCCCACACACACTCACACTCACAAACACTCCCACACACACTCACACTCACAAACACTCACACACACACTCACACTCACTGACACACTCCCACACACACTCACAAACACTCCCACACACACTCACACTCACTGACACACTCCCCCACACACTCACACATACTGACACACTCCCACACACACTCACACATACTGACACACTCCCACACACACTCACACTCACTCCCACACACACTCACACTCACTGACACACTCCCACACACACTCACACATACTGACACACTCCCACACCAACTCACACTCACTGACACACTCCCACACACACTCACACTCACTGACACACTCCCACACACACACACACTCACAGACACACTCCCCCACACACTCACACTCACTGACACACTCCCACACACACTCACACTCACTGACACACTCACACACACACACTCACACATACTGACAGACTCCCACACACACTCACACTCACTGACACACTCCCCCACACACACTCACACTCAAAAACACTCCCACACACACTCACACTCACTGACACACTCCCCCACACACTCACACATACTGACACACTCCCACACACACTCACAAACACTCCCACACACACACACTCACTGACACACTCCCACACACACTCACACTCACAAACACTCCCACACACACTCACACTCACTGACACACTCCCCCACACACTCACACATACTGACACACTCCCACACACACTCACACTCACTGACACACTCCCCCACACACACACACTCACTGACACACTCCCACACACACTCACACTCACTGACACACTCCCACACACACACACACTCACTGACACACTCCCCCCCACACACACTCACACTCACTGACACACTCCCACACACACTCACACTCACACTCACTGACACACTCCCACACACACTCACACTCACTGACACACTCCCCCACACACTCACACATACTGACACACTCCCACACACACTCACACTCACTGACACACTCCCCCACACACACTCACACTCAAAAACACTCCCACACACACTCACACATACTGACACTCTCCCAAACACACTCACACATACTGACACACTCCCACACACACTCACACAT
>NW_027508723.1:557500-565000 GCF_051911475.1 Siphateles boraxobius
TTTGACACACTATTATTATTCACTGCTCTTATAGGCCTGATCATTTTAAGATGTTGTGTAATAAAACATCAAAACTGCAGCTGTAAATACAGATTAATTCCCCATACACTCCTAAAACACACAGACACACACACTAAAACACACACACACACACACACACAAATACGATCACGCCATTATATCTCCTCACCTTTAACTCTTTCCCTCATGTGTTTGTCAGTCACTGCTGCAACATCACGTCATTTCCTGCAGGTGGCGCTCGATCACATTCAAATCTTTTCTCATTAGATCATTTTTGTACACTACAATATATATTCATTATTATGTATAATTTCCAATTATTTGTTTATGATATACACATATCTGTCCAATTAATCTCTATGAAATGCTGTAACCTCTTTAGTAAGCAAACGACAGTGATTGGCTTAAACACATAAGCGATGAGAAAAGTAATAGTAATCACGTGACCACACGCCTTTTAAACAACATTGAACTGAACGAGTTGTTAGCGAATTATATTAACTTTTAACGAATAAAATGATAAACATTATGTATACCTGCTGTATCGATCACAAAGTCATGTGAATTCTCTATTGCATTTCTAAAGGTGTAACACCATTGGTCTAACGCATGTGACGTCAGTGGGTTGAACTTCCGGGTAGCGTAATGTTGACGCAATCAGCTGAAAGTTGTTAGGCTTGTTCGACTTGAACCGGCGCTGCACAGACCGATCGGTTGATGACATCAAAGTACCGCGAGAGCGATTCAAAAGCATAAGGAGCCATCTGCTCTCTAATCGCTCTCGCGGTACTTTGATGTCATCAACCGATCGGTCTGTGCAGCGCCGGTTCAAGTCGAACAAGCCTGTTGAGTGAAGCTGCGGATTTGATTTCTCTCTCCTCAGACGGTTTCATGAAACGGATCAGGTAATATTATCCGAGTATATTATTATTATTATAAACATGTTAGCGATTAGGTAATGGATAGTCGTGTTGTTTGAGTATATGATCAGCGAAGTAAACCGCTAAAGAGCTAATGTCAACAAATGCTGATGCACTTATTAGTGCGTTGTGTTATTGTGACTGACATTTCGCTTCTGATTATTATATTTACGTGAGTGTTTTTGTTTTTGACTGTGTGTGTGTGTGTGTGTGTGTGTGTGTGTGTGTGTGTGTGTGTGTGTGTGTGTGTGTCTGTCTGTCTATGCTTTGTATTTTTTTGACTGACAGTTCGCTTGTAATTATTGTAAGTATGAAGTTGTGTGTGTGTGTGTGTGTGTGTGTGTGTGTGTGTGTGTGTGTGTGTGTATAGTCATCTACAATATCCTGACGTGCTTATTATCATGCATGTCTGTCTATTTATCTAGAGAAACTTAGACTCACGTACTCTATGGTAGCACGCTGATGTGTGTGTGTGTGTGTGTGTGTGTGTGTGTGCAGCGTGCGCTGAGGTCATCAGTGAGATATGGCCAGTGCCGCAGCGAGTGAGAGTCCAGCAGGGACAGAGAACAGCAGCACTGGAACGCAGGACGGCACCTTCGAGTGCAACATCTGCCTCGACACATCTAAAGATGCCGTCATCAGTCTGTGTGGACACCTGTTCTGGTGAGACCCTACACACACTCACAGACACACACTCACACGCCTGGTTCGCTACCTTTGTGGGTACTCTACATCGAAGTAATGGTCCAAACTGTATTTTCTGTCCCCCTACACTAAACCTACCCATCACACACACACAGACACACACACACACACACACACACACACACACACACACACACACACACACAATAACCCAACCGCTAAGCCTACCCATCACACACACACAATAACCCGACCCCTAAACCTACCCATCCATCACACACACACACTAACCCGACCCCTAAACCTACCCATCCATCACACACACAGACTAACCCGACCCCTAAACCTACCCATCACACACACACACACACACCTCTTCTAGTGAGACCCTGCGTGACACGCTCTCGAATCTCTGAGTGAATGTGACTCGCTCAACTCTTGTTTTCTCTCTCCTCTCTGATCGCTCGTGTGGTGTGTGTGTCCTCCAGCTGGCCGTGTTTGCATCAGGTGAGTGTTGCAGTGTCGCAGTGTTTCATGATCATGTGACGTGACTTTAGTTGGATGCACCTGAACTGCGTGTTTGTGTCTGCAGTGGCTGGAAACCAGGCCGAACAGACAGGTGTGTCCCGTGTGTAAAGCAGGAATCAGCCGAGAGAAGGTGATCCCGCTGTACGGTAGAGGCAGCACCGGCCAACAGGACCCCAGGTGTGTGACCTCACTCGTCCTCGCGCTCACTCGTACTCCCGCTCACTCGTACTCGCGCTCACTCGTACTCACGCTCACTCGTACTCGCGCTCACTCGTACTCCCGCTCACTCGTACTCGTGCTCACTCGTACTCCCGCTCACTCGTACTCGCGCTCACTCGTACTCCCGCTCACTCGTACTCCCGCTCACTCGTGCTCACGCTCACTCGTACTCACGCTCACTCGTACTCACGCTCACTCGTACTCGCGCTCACTCGTACTCGCGCTCACTCGTACTCGCGCTCACTCGTACTCTCTCGTACTCGTGCTCACTCGTAGTCGCACTCACTCGTACTCGCGCTCGTACTCGTACTCGCTCGTACTCGCGCTCACTCGTACTCGCGCTCACTCGTACTCGTACTCACTCGTACTCGCTCGTACTCGCGCTCACTCGTACTCGCTCGTACTCCCGCTCACTCATACTCCCGCTCACTCGTACTCACGCTCACTCGTACTCCCGCTCACTCGTACTCCCGCTCACTCGTACTCACGCTCACTCATACTCACGCTCACTCGTACTCACTCTCACTCGTACTCCCGCTCACTCGTACTCGCGCTCACTCGTACTCACTCGTACTCGCACTCACTCGTACTCGCTCGTACTCGCGCTCACTCGTACTCACTCGTACTCGCACTCACTCGTATTCGCTCGTACTCGCGCTCACTCGTACTCGCGCTCACTCGTACTCGCGCTCACTCGTACTCGTACTCACTCGTACTCGCTCGTACTCGCGCTCACTCGTACTCGCTCGTACTCCCGCTCACTCATACTCCCGCTCACTCGTACTCACGCTCACTCATACTCATGCTCACTCGTACTCACGCTCACTCGTACTCCCGCTCACTCGTACTCCCGCTCACTCATACTCACTCTCACTCGTACTCACGCTCACTCGTACTCACGCTCACTCATACTCACGCTCACTCGTACTCACGCTCACTCGTACTCCCGCTCACTCGTACTCGCGCTCACTCGTACTCGCTCGTACTCGCGCTCACTCGTACTCACTCGTACTCGCACTCACTCGTACTCGCTCGTACTCGCGCTCACTCGGACTCGCTCGTACTCGCTCGTACTCGCGCTCACTCGTACTCGCTCATACTCGCGCTCACTCGTACTCGCTCGTACTCGTGCTCTCTCGTACTCGCGCTCACTCGTAGTCGCGCTCACTCGTACTCGCGCTCGCTCGCGCTCACTCGTACTCGTACTCACTCGTACTCGCGCTCGCTCGTACTCGCGCTCACTCGTACTCGTACTCGCTCTCACTCGTGCTCACTCGTACTCGCACTCGCTCACTCGTACTCGCGCTCACTCGTACTCGCGCTCACTCGTACTCGCGCTCACTCGTACTCGCGCATACTCATATTTATACACACATACTCATATTTACACACACTCTTATACTCACACACACACACACACACACACACACTCACTCATATTCACAAACACTCTCATACTCGCACACACTAAAACTCACACACACTCGTACTAACACATTCATGCTCAGTCATATTCACGCATACTTATATTCACGTACACTCATATTCACGCACAATCTCATACTTGCACACAATCATACTCGCACACACTCACACACTTATACTCACGCTCACTCATACTCGCGCTCACACACACACTCACACTCACTCATATTCACACACTCTCATACTCGTACACACTAAAACTCACACACTCGTACTCACACTCACTCGTACTCACGCTCACTTATACTCACGCATACTCATATTCACACACACTCTCATACTCGCACACACTCGTACTCACACTCACTCATACTCACGCTCACTTATACTCACGCATACTCATATTCACACACACTCTCATACTCGCACACACTAAAACTCACACACACTCGTACTCACACATTCACGCTCACTCATATTCCCGCACACTCTCATACTCGCGCACACACTCATACTCGCACACACTCACACACTTATACTCACGCTCACTCATACTCGCGCTCACACACACTCACTCATATTCACACACACTCTCATACTTGCACACACTAAAACTCACACACTCGTACTCACGCTCACTCGTACTCACGCTCACTTATACTCACGCTCACTTATACTCACGCATAATCATATTTACACACACTCTCATACTCGCACACACTAAAACTCACACACTCGTACTCACGCTCACTCGTACTCACGCTCATACACACTCATACACACTCACACTCACTCATATTCACACACACTCTCATACTCGCACACACTCGTACTCACGCTCACTTATACTCGCGCTCATACACACTCACACTCACTCATATTCACACACACTCTCATACTCGCACACACTCGTACTCACGCTCACTTATACTCACGCACACTCATATTTACAATCACTCTTATACTCACACACACTAAAACTCACGCTCACTCGTACTCACGCTCACTCGTACTCACGCTCACTTTTACTCATGCACACTCATATTTACACACACTCTTATACTTACACACTCACGCTTACTCATTCACACACACTCTCATACTCACGCTCAGTCGTACTCGCGCTCACTCGTACTCACGCTCACTCGTACTCACACTCATTCGTACTCACGCTCACTCGTACTCACGCTACTCTTATACTAACACACACACTCATACTCACACACTCACGCACACACTAAAACTCACACACTCGTACTCACACAGTCACGCTCACTCATATTCACGCTCACTCATATTCACGCTCACTCATATTCACGCTCACTCATATTCACGCACACTCATATTCACGCACACTCATATTCACGCACACTCATATTCACGCACACTCATATTCACGCACACTCATATTCACGCACACTCATACTTGCACACACTCATACTTGCACACACTCATACTTGCACACACTCATACTTGCACACACTCATACTTGCACACACTCAAACTCGCACACACTCATTCTCACACACACTTATACTCACGCTCACTCATACTCGTGCTCACACACACTCACACTCACTCATATTCACACACACTCTCATACTCGCACACACTAAAACTCACACACTCGTACTCAGAAACACTAAAACTCACGCTCACTCGTACTCACGCTCACTTATACTCACGCACACTCATATTTACACACACTCTTATACTCACACACACTAAAACTCACGCTCACTCGTACTCAAGCTCACCCGTACTCACACTCACCCGTACTCACGCTCACCCGTACTCACGCTCACCCGTACTCACGCATACTCATATTTACACACACTCTTATACTCACACACACACTCATACTCACACACTCACGCTCACTCGTACTCACGCTCACCCGTACTCACGCTCACACGTACTCACGCTTACTCGTACTCACGCTCACTCGTACTCACGCTCACCCGTACTCACGCATACTCATATTTACACACACTCTTATACTCACACACACACACTCGCGCTCACTCATATTCACACACACTCTCATACTCGCACACACTAAAACTCACACACACTCGTACTCACAGTCACGCTCACTCATATTCACGCTCACTCATATTCACGCTCACTCATATTCACGCTCACTCGCACTCACGCTCACTCGCACTCACGCTCACTCGCACTCACGCTCACTCGCACTCACGCTCACCCGTACTCACGCTCACCCGTACTCACGCTCACTCGTACTCACGCACACCCGTACTCACGCACACCCGTACTCACGCTCACTCGTACTCCCGCTCACTCGTACTCACGCCCACCCGTACTCACGCTCACTCGTACTCACGCACACCCGTACTCACGCTCACCCGTACTCACGCTCACCCGTACTCACGCTCACTCGCACTCACGCCCACTCGCACTCACGCCCACTCGCACTCACGCTCACTCGTACTCCCGCTCACTCGTACTCCCGCTCACTCGTACTCACGCTCACTCGTACTCACGCACACCCGTACTCACGCTCACCCGTACTCACGCTCACCCGTACTCACGCTCACTCGCACTCACGCCCACTCGCACTCACGCCCACTCGCACTCACGCTCACCCGTACTCACGCTCACTCGTACTTACGCTCACTCGTACTCACGCTCACTTTTACTCATGCACACTCATATTTACACACACTCTTATACTTACACACTCACGCTTACTCATTCACACACACTCTCGTACTCACGCTCACTCGTACTCATGCTCACTCGTACTCACGCTCACTCGCACTCACGCTCACTCGCACTCACGCTCACTCGCACTCACGCTCACTCAGAGCCGGCTTCAGACTGCGCTCAGCAGGGGGGCATTTATATTCGATGGGTGGGCACTAGGTATGGGGACTTTTTTTCGGATATCAGATATCCTATATTTATTATTGCTACTGCCTTTTCTGTTAGCTATTACCATGAAGTGATGCAACCCATACAATAAACACATAAACCATTACACATTGTTGCAAGACGTGCAACTCTTAAGAAATTTGATTAAATAAGGGTTAAATACGCCTATAAAAAAATTGCAAGACCGACTCTGACCACAGCTTTATTATAAACAAAGCTAACGAACTTGCACACAGTCTTTCACTGACTGGATAGTAGTTTAACTGCTATCTCACTGGCGGAAGAGAGAAAAAAAAGCTACACATCTTTATTCTGCTTTGCAACATAAGCGTTTACAGTAGCCTACTATTAAAAAAGCATCATGTAGTTACCTTTATCAAAACAGTCTATCAGTTTTCATCTGTTTTCTTTGTTTTGAATGCAGCCAGGAATCTCGCGTCAACTGAAAGTCATTTCATTCATGTATTAACGTGCAAGTGATTGAGGGGGGCGGCAGGGGGGTTTCCTCAGAGCTCCACACTGTGGTATTATGTTGGCTTTATTATATTTTCAGCTAAATGAGCAGTTTGTAGACATATATTTTTATTATTTCTGACTGAAATGTGAATTAAATTAAACTGATATTATTTTGTAAATTATACCATAATTCAATTTGGGGGGGCATAAAAGACATTTGGGGGGGCATTGCCCCCTAATGCCCCCCCATACTGCAGGCACTGCGCTCACTCGTACTCACGCTCACTCGTACTCACGCTCACTAATACTCACGCACACTCGTACTCACTCGTACTCATGCTCACTAATACTCACGCTCACTCGTACTCACGCTCACTCGTACTCACG
>NW_027508723.1:567500-642500 GCF_051911475.1 Siphateles boraxobius
TCAGCCAAAAGAATTTTGATTATCTTTTTATTTTTTTATTTTTCACTTTAGAGTTTTTATATCATAATCATGACTTGTCAGAATTTTGACTGAATTTCAACCATAATATCAGAATTATGATTTTTGAGTAAAAATTTTGACTTCATCTCATTTTCATAATTTAAACTTTTTGTTGCATTTTTGACTCGCCAGTTTTAACTTTGTTTTAAGTTAAAATTTGGACTTTATATCATAATTTTGACTTTTTAATATCGTAATTTTGACTATCAGATTCAGATATGATAATGAGCGTTTGGTTTCTGACCAATCACAGCAGAGCAGCTCTCAGAGAGGCGGGGTTTAGAGACTGAATCTTCGAACAAATCCTGTCTGACTCTTTGAGAAATGAGGTGTTGTGTAATATATATTATATGAAAATTAAAGGTACAATATGTAAGATTGTAAAATTATTACAAAATTTTGTAATAAAATATCCAAAAATCACTTGCACAGTGTGATATATTTCCTGCAGTTGTGTACTTGCAATATCCCAAAAGTAACCATAGATTTTTAATTTCAGAGAAATTCCCATTTTAAATAATGGCTCATCCATGTTCACTTGTTGCCTGTCGATGACGTAATATCCGCGTTATCCCTGGTTTCCGCTTGTACTGCCATAGTAACCATGGCGACAGACGCGGACAACTGCGTTACGTCTAGCGGCGCGCTCACGCTGTTTTTGTTTCCTTCAAACATTATGGATCATGGCAAACAGACTTTAGGACAAAAGGAGAACTAAAACGAGGATCAATTTCAGCGTAGCGTTTTCGAGATGCCGAGAGCTAGCGTCCGCGACTAACTTCCACTCGACAGAGACACTTTATTAGACAGGTGAGCAAATGTACATAAAACTAACCAATGTTATAAAGCCCCACATGATGAAATGTTAGAATATGATCAGTATGTTATTATAATAGCTTATGCTAGTCTCATACAGACACACTAACACAATAACTTTAGCATAGAGTAACATTATAACTTTAACACACTCAAATGCAGTTTAGTGTGATAGTGTAGACCGAGTGAAACAGCGCTGCGTTTCCTCACAAGCTTCACTCGTCTAATAAACAGATGTGTGTGAGTAATTCAGCACTTGAGGGTACGTTAGTTCAGTGGAATGAAATGTCCATATTAATTTATGTCCGCGGGACTCGCGTGTGGCGCTGAGATCTGTCTCTCATTAGCGATCGCGCCGCTTCACACCAGTCATGCTAAAAACATCAATATTCACTCATCCATAAACATTATTAGATCCATCGGCATAAGTTCCATAATTCCGCTCATCAACCTACGCCTTTATTGTAAGAGGTTAGCGCCCCCTAGCGGCGAAAAATATTACCTTTTGAAAACTTGTTGAAGACACCAAAACAACATTAGCAGCCTTTAAATTAGCATAATGGAGGCTTTTAATTCCCACAAAGTCAGTCATACAGGTTTGAATGACATAAGGAAGAGTAAATGATGCAAATTGAATTGCTTTTAAATAATAAATGAGTTGGATGTTGAGATTGGCGTGTGTGTGTGAGTTTTTGACGTGTGTTTGCAGGGATTTCAGGGCTTTGGCTTCGGAGATGGAGGCTTCCAGATGTCGTTCGGTATCGGGGCTTTTCCTTTCGGGATCTTTGCCACGGCATTCAATATCAACGACGGAAGACCCCCTCCAGGTAAAGAAATAAGAAAACTTTGACCTGCATTAAGAACTTATTCATAAAGTGATTAAGTAAACATCATGTTTTTTCACTGAATTAAATCAAGAAAGAAGGATGATGCGAATGAATCACTGAGTCGTTTTGCTTCTTCAGTAAATGTGTCTTGATTCTGTTGCTCTTCAGTCATTTTAGACAAAAAAATTTACATTTTATTTCTTTCTTCATCGGAATGGTGTGAAACTTGGTGAAGGTTTTGGCACTTGCTGTGTGAACACACAGATAAATCATGGACATGATTGAACAGGTTAAATGGTCCTGATAATAATAGTCACACTTGTGCTCCTCGCGGTTAAAAATGAGCGCATTGGAAATGAATGAGAGAGTTTCCTCTAGTGGAAGCGTTTGGTACTGCAGCCGAACAACATCTCACTGAACGCTCATTTACTGAGATATCAGCTCACATGTGCAACACTACTCGCTTACATTTATGCCTGCCATTTTATCACACTTTTACAGTAAAACGTGTTTTCGAAAATATAGATTTCTTATCAAAATTGAAAATAGTATTTTTGTGCATTTTTCATAACGATAAACAGAAAATACTGTAACTTTTTTTAAGTTCACTTTTTAAAACTTTTGTAACTCCAGCAATAATCTGCCAAGTGTCGAGTTTGAAAAGAGATCAAACTTCAGTCTGTCGCTCTAAAGCATTAAAGATTTACCTCAGTTTAAGCTGGAGGTTTAATTATCAGGTCTATGCTCAAAAAGTGAATAAATGGATTATAAATACAGAGTAAATATAATATAGTACCATAAAATCCCCTAAAAATATTAAATAAAAAAACATTAAATTTAAACATAATACATTAATTTCATTGACAAAATAAAATCTGTCATTATGGACCGACACGCGGCGAATTAAAAATGTTTAGATATTTGTGCTGGAAAAGACAGAAATATGATGTTTTGCAGTGTGATTTATTGAAACTGAGTCTGAAACTGAAATTAATCTAATAATGCAATCTTAAGAAAAAGACGTATGAAACTTTTTTTTTTATTATTATTGTATGATTATATTTTGTTTTATTATATTCATGTTGTTTTAAGATGCTATATGAATAAATTTGACCTTTTGACCCCGCAGCGGCTCCAGGGACGCCTCAGCACACGGATGAGCAGTTCCTGTCCCGCCTCTTCCTGTTCGTGGCGCTTCTCATCATGTTCTGGCTGCTGATTGCCTGAACACAAGCCAAAACTTGCTGTTCTTACTCAGTATTTTTGACTTGTTTCCATCTCAAATTTCTTAAATTAAGATGCATTTACTAAAGTAGTAAAATGTCATAAGAAATTATGTCTTGTTTTTTGGGGGAAATATATTTTGAAGTGAATTGTTGCTTAAAAAAAGCTAAATGATCTGCCAATGGGGTCAGAAAAATGATCTAATTTCTGTTTGAATTAAGAATATTTTTCTGACCCCATTGGCAGATAATGAAGCTTTTTTTAAGCAACAACTCACTTAATTTTTTAATTTATTTCCCCGGAAAACAAGACAAAATATCTTATGACATTTTATTACTTTGGTAAATACATCTTGATTTAAGAATGTTTAGATATTTGGACTGGAAACAAGACAAGAATAATGAGTAAGAAAAGCTTTTTTTGACTCCATCATGGATCTTCCTGAAGGACTGAAGGCTAAAGATCCACTAGATAAAATCTCAGTTGTGTGTGTGTGTGCGTGTGTGCGTGCGTGTGTGTGTGTGTGTTTCCTGATGGGATTTTGAAAAGAAACTCTTCTTTTTCTATGAAAGAGATTGCGATTGCATGTCTGATACTGTACACACTCTTCTGCTCATGTTCCGAGATTTTAAATAAATTTAAATTTCAAATCGTATATTGGATTTTTCTACAATTACGGTGCCAAACGATGTCACTCGTGTTAACACGGCAAAATAATATTTGTAGAAATCCTATGAACGCATAAATGTTCTTCTGAACAATAACCTTGAACACTTCACATCAACGTTTAATTTTTCCTTTTAATTAATTAACACTTTGGAAGTTTTTCTTTGTAAATACCTTTCAACATGGATTTAACTAAAGCTTTTTTATCATTAAAATAAAAGTTTTAGAAAATAGAGGTTAAAAATAATTCGGAACGTCTTAATAGCACATAACGAATCATTCATATAGAATGACAATGTTTATTACGTGAAGCTTTTGGCAACATTTTGATTGTTCCGTGTGAAAAGCATAAGCACATGTTGACTGTCCAGATGGTGATTAAAATTAATTTTAAACATGTTTTTGAAGGGGTTTTTATTTACTGTTTGTGCTGTACCGCCTCATCACATTCTCTTCTATTAAACTAAAGTTATCCACATGATTTTTGAGCATTCATTATTTATATATATTTATTTATTTATAATGAGTGAATGTTTTAATCTGATCTTTAGATCCGACTCTCCTCATTGCCTAATCATGCTTCGGTAAATCTCAGTTATGACATCAAGTCATCACTATTACATTCATAGTAATAATTATGACACGCTAAGTCATAATTATGATTAAAGAGTCAAAATTATGAGAAAATGTTTAAAAAAACTGAAGTCAGAATTTTGACATTTTAATGTCATTATATATGATCTTTCAAGTCAATTTAGTGTCATACATTAAGTCAACATTTGATGTCATAATTCTGACTTTTTAAGGCAGTTTTGACTTTATATCATTGATTATTATGACAAATCAGAATTTTGACTAATTTTAACTCACATTTGACTAAAATCAATTTCGACTTATTACGTTTTTGGAATTTTGACACTCATAATTTCAACTGTCACAATTATGATTGTTTGACTTAATTATATCTTATGATAACTTACTGTGTCATAATTTAAACGTTTTGTCTCAATTTTGACTTTTACAGCTTCAGTCAGAAGAATTTTGACTTCTCAGTTTCAACTTTTTATATCATAATTATGATTTATTTCAGAATTTTTACTGATAATTTAACCATTATTTATATCATAATTTCAACTTTTTATGCAATTTTGACTCAAGTCAGTTTAGAGTCAGTTTTGTATGCCTTTAGAATGACTTTTTAAAGTCAGTTTAGACGTCTTATATTGACTTGTCAGAATTATAATGAAATTATAATATAAACTGTAATGTCGTAATTATGGCTTTTTCAGTCATATTTGTGACTTTTCATCTCATAAACATGACTTGACTCACAAAAGCATGATTTTTTTCACCTTATGTGACCAAAACTTCTATAACCCGTTTGCACTTAATCCCTGATTTTGTGTGTGTGTGTGTGTGTGTGTGTGTGTGTGTGTGTGTGTGTGTGTGTGTGTGTGTGTGAAAGCACTGTTTGACTCATTAACCACGTCAGCGTTCAGTTTTTAATAAATTAGTGCAACAAAAAACAACAGACCGCTTCATTGATTCACTGGCGTGTGTTTATTCACAGCTCAGCTGTAGTGTATATAGACTTCTTATGAAAATACAAAGAAACCTAATAAAATAAATGCATGAAGTAGCAGTTCAAGATATTTAATGATGCAGGAACATTTTCACTAGTGATATTTTACACAAACGGTCTTTTGTGTCACTAAATATCCATCAAACGCTGAGGGACTTTATTTCCACCTTCATACTGAGATATATACAAAAATAAAGCATCTTTAATCTAAAAGACAGTCAAATATTACAGGGTCCAGTGTGAAGTGACTTTTACTGTTATTGAGTGAAAGATCTGGAGTAAACGCAGTGTGTTCATCGCTCTTTCAACTAGGAAAAGATTATTCACTTTTTTATCTCAAGACAATTTTGATACTTTAATGACAAAATGTCATACATTTTAAGTCAACATTTTATGTCATAATTCTGACTTTTTATGACAGTTTTGACTTTTTATATCACTCATAATTATGATTTAAAGGCACACTATGCAGGAATTCCGTTTTTGTCAAACAGCGCCCCCTAGAGTCGCTGTGGAATACTTACACTGTCCTGCAAATACTTACAGCTATTTAATGGACACTTTTTACATTCTGAGGTTCTCAGATCCAATTTAATTTTGGTTGGATAAACGTAAATAGTGGTAATGTAGTGGTGAACTACAGCAAATATGACTTTGCATTCACATTTTTCTCCAATTTCTTTTAGATATTTTAATGCCAATAACACAAATAACAGTGTTATAAATATAAAATGTAAAAATGCAAAAGAATTTTGGTAGATTTACAATGCTAATAACCATGGAAATGCGTCGTTACAGTCTGTAAATATCTCTTAACAACACAATGGAATCACTAGTAAGACTTTCTGTTAATAACGTATCTGGTAAGAATATATTCTACATTAACAATGCATGAAATCACATTACACATTAGTAAAACCACAATAAAAAACAAATTAAGTGATGTCTCAAGTCAAGTGAATTACGAGGCGTCCAATCACAACTGACTTCTGGAAAATGGGAAGTAACCAATGACATTTGAGGTTATTAAAACAGGAAGTCCCGCCCCCTCGACTGTCAAAAATAAAATTGTTGGAGTGAGCAAAAGCAGCAGGCGAGAGCAGGTCAAGCGCGAGAGCGTGTGGAATGATCATGTGCGCGCGCGAGAGCGTGTGGAATTACGCTCTCGCGCGCGCACATGATCATTCCACACGCTCTCGCGCGCGCACATGATCATTCCACACGCTCTCGCGCGCGCACATGATCATTCCACACGCTCTCGCGCGCGCACATGATCATTCCACACGCTCTCGCGCGCGCACATGATCATTCCACACGCTCTCGCGCGCGCACATGATCATTCCACACGCTCTCGCGCGCGCACATGATCATTCCACACGCTCTCGCGCGCGCACATGATCATTCCACACGCTCTCGCGCGCGCACATGATCATTCCACACGCTCTCGCGCGCGCACATGATCATTCCACACGCTCTCGCGCGCGCACATGATCATTCCACACGCTCTCGCGCGCGCACATGATCATTCCACACGCTCTCGCGCGCGCACATGATCATTCCACACGCTCTCGCGCGCGCACATGATCATTCCACACGCTCTCGCGCGCGCACATGATCATTCCACACGCTCTCGCGCGCGCACATGATCATTCCACACGCTCTCGCGCGCGCACATGATAATTCCACACGCTCTCGCGTGCGCACATGATCATTCCACACGCTCTTGCGCGCGCACATGATCATTCCACACGCTCTCGCGCACGCACATGATCATTGATCATTGATCATGTGCGCGCGCGAGAGCGTGTGGATTGATCATGTGCGCGCGCGAGAGCGTGTGGAATTATCATGTGCGAGAGCGTGTGGAATGATCATGTGCGCGCGCGAGAGCGTGTGGAATTATCATGTGCGCGCGCGAGAGCGTGTGGAATGATCATGTGCGCGCGCGAGAGCGTGTGGAATGATCATGTGCGTGCGCGAGAGCGTGTGGAATGATCATCTCGCGCGCGCACATGATCATTCCACACGCTCTCGCGCACGCACATGATCATTGATCATTGATCATGTGCGCGCGCGAGAGCGTGTGGATTGATCATGTGCGCGCGCGAGAGCGTGTGGAATTATCATGTGCGAGAGCGTGTGGAATGATCATGTGCGCGCGCGAGAGCGTGTGGAATTATCATCTCGCGCGCGCACATGATCATTCCACACGCTCTCGCGCACGCACATGATCATTGATCATTGATCATGTGCGCGCGCGAGAGCGTGTGGATTGATCATGTGCGCGCGCGAGAGCGTGTGGAATTATCATGTGCGAGAGCGTGTGGAATGATCATGTGCGCGCGCGAGAGCGTGTGGAATTATCATGTGCGCGCGCGAGAGCGTGTGGAATGATCATGTGCGCGCGCGAGAGCGTGTGGAATGATCATGTGCGCGCGCGAGAGCGTGTGGAATGATCATGTGCGCGCGCGAGAGCGTGTGGAATTATCATGTGCGCGCGCGAGAGCGTGTGGAATGATCATGTGCGCGCGCGAGAGCGTGTGGAATTATCATGTGCGCGCGCGAGAGCGTGTGGAATGATCATGTGCGCGCGCGAGAGCGTGTGGAATGATCATGTGCGCGCGCGAGAGCGTGTGGAATTATCATGTGCGCGCGCGAGAGCGTGTGGAATGATCATGTGCGCGCGCGAGAGCGTGCGGAATGATCATGCGCGCGCGAGGGCTTGTATTGCGTGCAGAGGAGATGTCACGAGCGCGCGCGGAGTATGAATGAGCTCGCCAGTTCCCGTTTCCTCGCGTGTAGATCTGTTATTCTCTCGCGAAAGTCATATACCGCGCGCGCCAGCATCAGTTGTGCGCTCGGTTATTATTGCCATTGTTTTGCCGCCATATTGCATCCAGTGCTGCTGTTTAGCTCGCGCCAACGAGTAAATGCCCGAGCGAGTGGGACTCGTGTCCGGTTCCTCACGCGGTCAGATTCTCTTTTCCTTTTCCCAGTCTCTCCCGACCGCGTTTTCTTTGCTTTTTCCATCTTCGACTCGAGTATCACGTCTGAAATGCGCGCAAGTGTCTTCGTGCTTCATGTTGTTGTTGATGTGTGTGACGTCATTGCCGTAAAGCCTTTCGTGATTCTCGCGAGATTTGTCGGGGTCACTCCTCTCAAACTTGCGTTGCTGTTTTTTCCCGCACCCCCCCCCCCCTTTACTACCAGGATGATTCGCCCTAATATGAGTTTGTTTACCACCGACATGACTTTGAAGCTGTTATATTAAGGTAAAATTCTTGCATAGTGTGCCTTTAAATCAGAATTATAACTTTTTTATATTTTGATTATAATTTTTTTTATTTAATTATATAATTTCAACGGTCATATTTGTCAATTTCCACTTTTCTTAAGTCAGTTGAAATTATGACAGTCAAAATTCTGTCATAATTATAACTCTTTATGACTTAATTATATCTTAATTTAAAAAAAAATTTTTACATAATTGTGTCTTTTTATGTCTTCAGGAAGAATAATTTTGACTATATCAAAATTTGACTTCTGTCTGACTTGTCAGAATTTTACAGTCATAATTTCAACCATAATGTCAGAATTCCAACTTTTTGTCGCAAATTTTGACACAAGTCAGATTTGACTTTTTTACTTCTTAGGTCATAATTTTGACAATATCATAATTTTTATTTAAATCATAATTTTGACTTGTAATTTCAACTGTCATATTTGTATTGGGTCAATTTACTTTTTACGTCTTAAGTCAGAATTTTGACAGTCATAATTTCAACTATAATGTGTTAATTGCCAGTCAGATGTTTGCGGGCTCTGATGTGAAGTATTGAGTCCGACACCAGTGTGTTCACGGCTCCTTGAACTCTGGAAAAAGTTGAACTGACTTTTTTGACTCAAGTCAGTTTTGACTTTTTTTATGTCTTAAGTCATAATTTTGACTTTATATCGTAATTTCAACTGTCATATTTGACTTATCTCAATTGACCTTTTACAACTTAATTCAGAATTTTGACTCATAATTTCAACCATAATGTCATAAGTCCAACTTTTAGTCGCAATTTTGACTCAAGTCAGTTTCGACTTTTTTACGTCTTAGGTCCGAATTTTTACTTTTTATCATAATTTTGACTGTGATATTTGACTCGAGTCAAATAAATTTTTACAACTTAAGTCAGAATGTGAACTGTAATTGCCAGTCAGATGTTTCCGGGCTCTGATGTACTGTATTGAGTCCGACACCAGTGTGTTCACGGGTCCTTGAACTCTGCGTCGAACATGATCTTCTGGATCTGCATTTTAACCGCGGCTCTTTTCTGTGGCGTCAGTCTTTTGAGGGCCGGGACGAAACTCAAGAGAAACAGCTCGTCCTCATCCAAGGCTTTCTGGACGCTCTTTAGAGGCTTGTTCTCTGAGAGCCGTATGTGTGTGTGATCCTCTGAGCTCTGCGCTGATGAACCGGACGCCGGCGCCCCCTTCAGGCCCGGAGGAGGACCGGACACCAGCGGCCTCATGTGTTGCAGGGGTTTGAGCTGAGCCACGATAGACAGGGGCATTATGGGATTGAGCGGGACCGCCGCTTTGAGCGGATGCTTGGGCTCGAACCTGCCGTCACGCTTTGCTCTGTTTCCCAGGCTGGACTTTGAGTCTCCGCCGCTGGACTCGTCGAGCGACTCCTCGGGAGAATCGCGAACGCTTCCGTCGCCGTCATCCGGATCCTCCGGAGCCTCGGCTCCACTGGGAATCTTCCTCTTCCGGATGTGATTGTCCAGGAACGAGAGGCTTTCTCTGTGTGGCCAGTAATGCAGGCGCCGGCCTCCTTCTTCTCTCTTCAGCTTGCAGAGTCTCCGCTCTCGGATGTAGCGATCCCTGATAGTCTTCCATCTTCTCTTACACTCCACCACTGCAGCGGGAGAACAGCGTTAAACACACACACACACACATACACCACTGCAGTGGGAGAACAGCGTTAAACACACACACACACACACACACATACACCACTGCAGCGGGAGAACAGCGTTAAACACACACACACACACACATACACCACTGCAGCGGGAGAACAGCGTTAAACACACACACACACACATACACCACTGCAGCGGGAGAACAGCGTTAAACACACACACACACACACACCACTGCAGCGGGAGAACAGCGTTAAACACACACACACACACATACACCACTGCAGCGGGAGAACAGCGTTAAACACACACACACACACACCACTGCAGCGGGAGAACAGCGTTAAACACACACACACACACATAGACCACTGCAGCGGGAGAACAGCGTTAAACACACACACACACACCACTGCAGCGGGAGAACAGCGTTAAACACACACACACACACCACTGCAGCGGGAGAACAGCGTTAAACACACACACACACACACCACTGCAGCGGAAGAACAGCGTTAAACACACACACACACACACCACTGCAGCGGGAGAACAGCGTTAAACACACACACACCACTGCAGCGGGAGAACAGCGTTAAACACACACACACACACCACTGCAGCGGGAGAACAGCGTTAAACACACACACACACACACCACTGCAGCGGGAGAATATCGTTAAACACACACACACACACCACTGCAGCGGGAGAACAGCGTTAAACACACACACACACACACACACCACTGCAGCGGGAGAACAGCGTTAAACACACACACACACACCACTGCAGCGGGAGAACAGCGTTAAACACACACACACACACACACCACTGCAGCGGGAGAACAGCGTTTTTACACACACACACACATACACCACTGCAGCGGGAGAACAGCGTTAAACACACACACCACTGCAGCGGGAGAACAGCGTTAAACACACACACACACACACACCACTGCAGCGGGAGAACAGCGTTAAACACACACACACACATACACCACTGCAGCGGGAGAACAGCGTTAAACACACACACACACACACCACTGCAGCGGGAGAACAGCGTTAAACACACACACACACACACACACCACTGCAGCGGGAGAACAGCGTTAAACACACACACACACACACACACACATACACCACTGCAGCGGGAGAACAGCGTTAAACACACACACACACACACCACTGCAGCGGGAGAACAGCGTTAAACACACACACACACACACACACCACTGCAACGGGAGAACAGCGTTAAACACACACACACACACACTCACCACTGCAGCGGGAGAACAGCGTTAAACACACACACACACACACACCACTGCAGCGGGAGAACAGCGTTAAACACACACACACACACACACACCACTGCAGCGGGAAAACAGCGTTAAACACACACTCACACACACACCACTGCAGCGGGAGAACAGCGTTAAACACACACACACACACACACACCACTGCAGCGGGAGAACAGCGTTAAACACACACACACACACACACACACCACTGCAGCGGGAGAACAGCGTTAAACACACACACACACACACACCACTGCAGCGGGAGAACAGCGTTAAACACACACACACACACACACACCACTGCAGCGGGAGAACAGCGTTAAACACACACACACACACACACCACTGCAGCGGGAGAACAGCGTTAAACACACACACACACACACCACTGCAGCGGGAGAACAGCGTTAAACACACACACACACACACACCACTGCAGCGGGAGAACAGCGTTAAACACACACACACACACACCACTGCAGCGGGAGAACAGCGTTAAACACACACACATACACACACACACACACACACACACACACCACTGCAGCGGGAGAACAGCGTTAAACACACACACACACCACTGCAGCGGGAGAACAGCGTTAAACACACACACACACACACACACACCACTGCAGCGGGAGAACAGCGTTAAACACACACACACACACACACACCACTGCAGCGGGAGAACCGCGTTAAACACACACACACACACACACACACACACCACTGCAGCGGGAGAACAGCGTTAAACACACACACACACACACACACACACCACTGCAGCGGGAGAACAGCGTTAAACACACACACACACACACACCACTGAAGCGGGAGAACAGCGTTAAACACACACACACACACACACCACTGCAGCGGGAGAACAGCGTTAAACACACACACACACACACACACACCACTGCAGCGGGAGAACCGCGTTAAACACACACACACACACACACACCACTGCAGCGGGAGAACAGCGTTAAACACACACACACACACACACACACCACTGCAGCGGGAGAACAGCGTTAAACACACACACACACACCACTGCAGCGGGAGAACAGCGTTAAACACACACACACACACACACACCACTGCAGCGGGAGAACAGCGTTTTTACACACACACACACATACACCACTGCAGCGGGAGAACAGCGTTAAACACACACACCACTGCAGCGGGAGAACAGCGTTAAACACACACACACACACACACCACTGCAGCGGGAGAACAGCGTTAAACACACACACACACATACACCACTGCAGCGGGAGAACAGCGTTAAACACACACACACACACACCACTGCAGCGGGAGAACAGCGTTAAACACACACACACACACACACACCACTGCAGCGGGAGAACAGCGTTAAACACACACACACACACACACACACATACACCACTGCAGCGGGAGAACAGCGTTAAACACACACACACACACACCACTGCAGCGGGAGAACAGCGTTAAACACACACACACACACACACACCACTGCAACGGGAGAACAGCGTTAAACACACACACACACACACTCACCACTGCAGCGGGAGAACAGCGTTAAACACACACACACACACACACCACTGCAGCGGGAGAACAGCGTTAAACACACACACACACACACACACCACTGCAGCGGGAGAACAGCGTTAAACACACACTCACACACACACCACTGCAGCGGGAGAACAGCGTTAAACACACACACACACACACACACCACTGCAGCGGGAGAACAGCGTTAAACACACACACACACACACACACACACCACTGCAGCGGGAGAACAGCGTTAAACACACACACACACACACACCACTGCAGCGGGAGAACAGCGTTAAACACACACACACACACACACACCACTGCAGCGGGAGAACAGCGTTAAACACACACACACACACACACCACTGCAGCGGGAGAACAGCGTTAAACACACACACACACACACCACTGCAGCGGGAGAACAGCGTTAAACACACACACACACACACACCACTGCAGCGGGAGAACAGCGTTAAACACACACACACACACACCACTGCAGCGGGAGAACAGCGTTAAACACACACACATACACACACACACACACACACACACACACCACTGCAGCGGGAGAACAGCGTTAAACACACACACACACCACTGCAGCGGGAGAACAGCGTTAAACACACACACACACACACACCACTGCAGCGGGAGAACAGCGTTAAACACACACACACACACACCACTGCAGCGGGAGAACCGCGTTAAACACACACACACACACACACACACACACCACTGCAGCGGGAGAACAGCGTTAAACACACACACACACACACACACCACTGCAGCGGGAGAACAGCGTTAAACACACACACACACACACACCACTGAAGCGGGAGAACAGCGTTAAACACACACACACACACACACCACTGCAGCGGGAGAACAGCGTTAAACACACACACACACACACACACACCACTGCAGCGGGAGAACCGCGTTAAACACACACACACACACACACACCACTGCAGCGGGAGAACAGCGTTAAACACACACACACCACTGAAGCGGGAGAACAGCGTTAAACACACACACACACCACTGCAGCGGGAGAACAGCGTTAAACACATACACACACACACACACACACACACACACACCACTGCAGCGGGAGAACAGCATTAAACACACACACACACCACTGCAGTGGGAGAACAGCATTAAACACACACACACACCACTGCAGCGGGAGAACAGCATTAAACACACACACACACCACTGCAGCGGGAGAACAGCATTAAACACACACACACACCACTGCAGCGGGAGAACAGCATTAAACACACACACACACCACTGCAGTGGGAGAACAGCATTAAACACACACACACACCACTGCAGTGGGAGAACAGCATTAAACACACACACACACCACTGCAGTGGGAGAACAGCATTAAACACACACACACACCACTGCAGCGGGAGAACAGCATTAAACACACACACACACCACTGCAGTGGGAGAACAGCGTTAAACACACACACACACACACACACACCACTGAAGCGGGAGAACAGCGTTAAACACACACACACACACACACACACACACCACTGCAGCGGGAGAACAGCGTTAAACACACACACACACACACACACACACACCACTGCAGTGGGAGAACAGCGTTAAACACACACACACACACACCACTGAAGCGGGAGAACAGCGTTAAACACACACACACACACACCACTGAAGCGGGAGAACAGCGTTAAACACACACACACACACACCACTGCAGCGGGAGAACAGCGTTAAACACACACACACCACTGCAGCGGGAGAACAGCGTTAAACACACACACACACACACACACACACACCACTGCAGCGGGAGAACAGCGTTAAACACACACACACACACACCACTGCAGCGGGAGAACAGCGTTAAACACACACACACACACACACACACACACAACACTGCAGCAGGAGAACAGCGTTAAACACACACACACACACACACACACACACCACTGCAGCGGGAGAACAGCGTTAAACACACACACACACACACACACCACTGCAGCGGGAGAACAGCGTTAAACACACACTCACACACACACCACTGCAGCGGGAGAACAGCGTTAAACACACACACACACACACACACCACTGCAGCGGGAGAACAGCGTTAAACACACACACACACACACACACACACCACTGCAGCGGGAGAACAGCGTTAAACACACACACACACACACACCACTGCAGCGGGAGAACAGCGTTAAACACACACACACACACACACACCACTGCAGCGGGAGAACAGCGTTAAACACACACACACACACACACCACTGCAGCGGGAGAACAGCGTTAAACACACACACACACACACCACTGCAGCGGGAGAACAGCGTTAAACACACACACACACACACACCACTGCAGCGGGAGAACAGCGTTAAACACACACACACACACACCACTGCAGCGGGAGAACAGCGTTAAACACACACACATACACACACACACACACACACACACACACCACTGCAGCGGGAGAACAGCGTTAAACACACACACACACCACTGCAGCGGGAGAACAGCGTTAAACACACACACACACACACACCACTGCAGCGGGAGAACAGCGTTAAACACACACACACACACACACACCACTGCAGCGGGAGAACCGCGTTAAACACACACACACACACACCACTGCAGCGGGAGAACAGCGTTAAACACACACACACACACACACACACACCACTGCAGCGGGAGAACAGCGTTAAACACACACACACACACACACCACTGAAGCGGGAGAACAGCGTTAAACACACACACACACCACTGCAGCGGGAGAACAGCGTTAAACACACACACACACACACACACACCACTGCAGCGGGAGAACCGCGTTAAACACACACACACACACCACTGCAGCGGGAGAACAGCGTTAAACACACACACACACACACACCACTGAAGCGGGAGAACAGCGTTAAACACACACACACACACACACCACTGCAGCGGGAGAACAGCGTTAAACACATACACACACACACACACACACACACACACACCACTGCAGCGGGAGAACAGCATTAAACACACACACACACCACTGCAGTGGGAGAACAGCATTAAACACACACACACACCACTGCAGCGGGAGAACAGCATTAAACACACACACACACCACTGCAGCGGGAGAACAGCATTAAACACACACACACACCACTGCAGCGGGAGAACAGCATTAAACACACACACACACCACTGCAGTGGGAGAACAGCATTAAACACACACACACACCACTGCAGTGGGAGAACAGCATTAAACACACACACACACCACTGCAGTGGGAGAACAGCATTAAACACACACACACACCACTGCAGCGGGAGAACAGCATTAAACACACACACACACCACTGCAGTGGGAGAACAGCGTTAAACACACACACACACACACACACACACACACACACACACCACTGAAGCGGGAGAACAGCGTTAAACACACACACACACACACACACACACACCACTGCAGCGGGAGAACAGCGTTAAACACACACACACACACACACACACACACCACTGCAGTGGGAGAACAGCGTTAAACACACACACACACACACCACTGAAGCGGGAGAACAGCGTTAAACACACACACACACACACCACTGAAGCGGGAGAACAGCGTTAAACACACACACACACACACCACTGCAGCGGGAGAACAGCGTTAAACACACACACACACACACCACTGCAGCGGGAGAACAGCGTTAAACACACACACACACACACACACCACTGCAGCGGGAGAACAGCGTTAAACACACACACACACACACCACTGCAGCGGGAGAACAGCGTTAAACACACACACACACACACACACACACACAACACTGCAGCAGGAGAACAGCGTTAAACACACACACACACACACACACACACACACACCACTGCAGCGGGAGAACAGCGTTAAACACACACACACACACACACACCACTGCAGCAGGAGAACAGCGTTAAACACACACACACACACACCACTGCAGCGGGGAAACATGCTGTCGCTCAGATCCGGCAACATCTGTAACGCCTGGATCCACATGTGGGCCGGATCTGAACCGACAGGCAATCAGTTGAAATTCAGTTTAAGCAGAACTAGCAGATTTTTATTATGTACTTATACATTTTAATTGTTCTTAACTTGAAACGTTTGAGTACACTACATGAAAGTTTTAATTTAAATGAATGAATCACCCTTATTGTGATCACTATCATTAATATAAACTTAGCGAGCTTTAAAAAGCTTGTTTGCTAACATACTAATTTATTAACATTAACATTAGCATGTTATACATTAGCATTAGCTCTTAAAGCTCAGCAATATAAAGCTCATGCACCACTCGTCACCATGATGGTAACTGTCCTCAAACCAACATTAACAGATATTATTCTAAATTAGCATAACAAAACATTAATCGCTACTAAATCTGCCACTTAACATTAATCTTGCACAATCACAACATTATATCACACTTAATTTGAGCATTTACTCTCCCTTTCGAGTACCATCGGCAAAGCATGCTGGGAAATAGACATCCCAGCCGTTTCAGTTAAACTTAAGTTTGTCTAAATTAAAATAAATAATTTCATAAAACTCAAAACAATGAAACAGTTCAGTTTACTTAAAATATATCAGTTCTGTGAACTACAAAGAAAAAGAAAGTGCTAAATACTCATAAAAGTTCATTTGACTGAACTAATTAGTTTCATTTAAGTTTGTCCTACTCAAACCAATTAATTATCTTGAGCGTCAGGGTTTGAATCGCACTCGAAACACTATTTTTTACTTTATAAAGTTCTTCTCCATAAAAAGCCGTTAAAATGCTTAACGTGGCTTAATGCATTAAACACATTGATATTAAACGATCAAATTCAGTTATTCATGATGCATATTATATACAGGCAGATACAGAGAATATGAATAAAACTATTGAACATTAAAGTCGAGATGAAACTGGTGTTTTCTCCGATAGTGACGAAAATCCGAGTGAAACAAATCAACAATAAGAATAAATGTAGGCGGGGCTTAATTTGGAATTGAACGGATTGTTGTCAGATAAATAATTTATAATAAATACTGCAATAGTCCATGCACAAATAAAAATAGTCAGTTTTGATTTCATGCTTATTTTAAGCATTTCCCATATAACGCATTATAAAGAAAACGCTTAACATGCATTCTCTGTATCAGCCTTTATATAATATGAAAATCAGAATCAGAAGAGCTTATTAACAATGATTTGATTTTTCCTCAGTGAATAAAGCTGCCATGTAAATACAATACATAGCTAATAAAAAAAATAGAAATAGGACAAGTATAAGACACATAATGGGTATACAGCAATAATATATTAATATCACTGCAATAATAAACCGCGTTACGCGTTTTAATGTCTCTTTTATCGTACAGTATCATAAATCTTCACTCTTATAGTAAATCAGAGACTTTATACCTCAAAGTTCTTCAGAAAACAAACAAAAAGACGCGCGTTTAAAAACATCTACAGAAAACGGTTTAAAAGGTGGAAATATTAATAAATCAACACATATGAAACTCAAGAGCGCGCGCTAAATGAATCCCTGTTAACTTCATTATATTGTCCATCATTTATAGCGCTAGCGACGCGTCAAATCAAAAACGCCCCTTTAATAATCAACGCGCAGTTTAACGGAAACGGACGCGTTGTAGTTTGTTGAGTCTCCAGCTGTAAATATATGTGTAAATCATCAAGATCAACAGAACACAAACACTTTTCAAAGTCAAACGCGTGTCGAGCGCGCGTGATGTTGACGCACTGACCGGAGAGCCCGACGCACGCGGCGACCTCCCTCCACGCGTTCACGCGCCGCTCGGAACTGCGATAATCGTGCAGCGACGCGTTGTAGAGCACCGGGTAACCGGAGACGCTCTGGATCAGTGTCTCAGTCACGGCCATTGAGTTTATTGAGACGCGTCGATCTGAACGCGCTCCCGGAATTGTTGCACAGGCGCGTCAAAAATGCGCGACACGCGCCTCTACCGCGCAAGCGGGACGTCATGGCGGGGATTTTGACCAATGAGATTTGAGTGTGGGCGGGGCTAAACAGAGCGTCGCGTCACAAATAGAAACACAAGCGTCAGTCAAAGGTCTTGATCAGGAATTAAACGCCGAGCCAAATATGGCATATTAATATTCAGCCCGTTTATTTTCCTACACTTCTTCAAGTTTTACAAGACTTGTTAGTTTTAAAAGTGTGTCCTTTCTGCAGTACCTGACACAAAAAGATTTTGGTTTTTGGCTGAAATGTTGTTTTATGTTCCAGCTGACACAAGAAAAAATATCACAAGAAAAATATCACAAATATAAGAAGGAAAAATACAACCAGCAAACAGAGAACGTTTCTATTTGGCTCTTTTTTGTAACCAATAACTAAGCTTAGAACGAGCGTTGCAGGGAGGTTGTTTCTAGAACCGTTCTCTAATGATAATGATTAGGTTTTATAATAGCTAACCATAAAATAATCTTCCCATTAATTAATCTAAAGAGGATATCCTGAACTAATGTGATGATTGTCCCTCAGACTGACACTGACTCTTTCACATGTTATTTATTCTCAAACATGAGCCTATATGGCAAACCGTGTTGACTTTCATTAATTCCCAGGATTCTTCATATCAACAATTCAATTTTCACTAGTTAAATGCTTATTCTTGATATCAGGAAAATTAGATTTCCACTAGTGAAAAAAAACTCGTATTTCTTGATATCAACAATGACATCATTCATCACTCACAAAAATACGAATTCTAATTCAAGATGAAATTATGAAATCATAATTAAATTATTAAATTTAAATGGCAAACTACGGTGACATTTTAAAAGTGAGAATACAACAACAGATATCAAGAATTATAGTTTTTACTAGTTCAAATTTAATTCTTGTTATCTGGAATTCGTAGCCTATTTCAGCGAGTGGTGACGTCATCGTTCATATGAAGAATTGGCATTTTACTAGTAAAAATCTAACTCCTGATATCAAGAAAAAGCATGCTAACTAGTAAAGTTTTAATTGTATGATATTAGGAATTCATATCTAGGAATGAATAGAAGTCAAAACGGCTTGCCATCATCTTCAAGCTCAGACAGTTTCTATCGTGACAGATCTGATCAATCACGAATAATCAAAATTATGTAATCAGAGCCTGATTCACTTTTAATGCGATTGCGAACTGTGACGATTGCGATGCGTGAGTCGCGCGTTTCTGACGCGCCGGAAATACGCGCTAAACGCGCAGCGTCTCAGCAGAAACTCAATAATAAACTCAATGGCTGAGAAGGAGAAACTGATCCAGACCGTGTTCGCTCGCCCGCTGCTCTACAACGCGTCGCTGCGCGGTTACCGGCGCTCAGAGCGACGCGTCGGCGCGTGGAGAGAGATCGCCGCGTCCGTCGGGCTCTCCGGTCAGTGCGTCAAATCTCTTTACATGCACTATTATAGTGATAATAAACATTTATACTGTAGAATCCTTCGTACACATAGTTATTATTCTGCGAAGTATTATTCACAAGTAAGACGCAGATATATTAGGCTCTGTAATATTTTATTTGGGGGGGGGGAAGGTTTATTTCAAATACAAATCATTAAAACAATTTATTACATTTAAATATGGGTAACACTTTAAATATGGTTCATTAGTTAAGATTAGTTAATGTACATTAACTAACATGAAATAACAATGAGCAATACATTTGTTACAGTGTTAATCTTTGTTAAAGCTACACTGTGTAAGATTCTCTCCCATCTAGTGACGTGTATATGACTACCAACTGAATATTACTCTCTAGCCCCTCCCACTCCGAGGGCGTTTACAAGATTTTAATAAAGTATTAGTAAATGTCGAAATTAATATTAACTAAGATTAATAAATGCTGAAAAAGTATTTTTCATTATTAGTTCTTATTAACTAAGGTAGTTAACTAATGTTCATTATTAGTTGAACATTAATCCTTTCGAACGGTCAGTCGTATTGCGTAGTTATACGCTTTTGGGAAACTAATTTTTCTCCGAATACTGAAGCCTTTTTGTATAATAACGCAGTGCTACTGCACAGCCATAACAGTGCAGAGACTACTCACACGCGATTGCCTGGTCAGGTAACTGCACGAACCAATGGCAGAGCGGCGTAACTGCGCGCACCAATCGGTGAGACAGAATGGGCGGGGCATCTGCTTATAAAACACACTCGATTTCGCCATAGATTCATGCTTATCGACTGAGGCCCTGTTTACACGAGAACGATTCTGGCTGAAAATGTAAAAATATTTTATCGGATGTGCCTTTCGTTTACACGGCGACGGCGTTTTGGAGGCTTAAAAACGCAAAAAAGTGAAACCCGCCTCCCAGATGTTCCCATCTAAACAGTAAAAACGCAAATCTGCTCACTGTGGCTCTCGTCGCGTACGCGTTTACGTCACAGGAATGCGCCATTACAGGAAAATAACCCCAATATGTCGGATTATTTCCATACGTCGGACCTCCAAGTTGCCATAGCAGCTCTGATAAACGTACAAGAGTCTTTTCAGCAGTTGTACAAAATATTCTCAGATATTGGTGTTGTTGTTTCGCAGTGCTTCACATTGCCACCTAGCCGCCTGGAGTGCATACTACATCGAATTTCACACACTTTTGCGTCATCATATGCACGCGGATTTCCCCGATAACGCTCGTCTAAACGCAGAATAAAAAGTGATAACGCAACGCCACTTTTGCGTTTTCTCTTCAGATCGTTTCCAGATCTGACCAGCCAATCGTGTGCGAGTAGTCTCCCCACTGTTATGGCTGTGCAGTAGCACTGCGTTATTATACAAAAAGGCTTCAGTATTCGGAGAAAAATAAGTTTTCCCCAAAGCGTATAACTACCGTTCGAAAGGGAACTAATGAACCTTATTGTAAAGTGTTACCGTTATATCTGCTCTGTTAACCATCACTGTTAAACGTGCATGTTGTTGTGCATATAATGCATGTTATGGCTTGTTTAAAGATGATTTCTAGGATATTTAGTAGGCCTATTTTTGTAATTGTTTGAAGATTATATGTTTGAAACTGTTGTCCTGCAGTGGTGCAGTGCAAACTGAAGAGGGAAGACCTGCATTACTGGCCACACAGAGAAAACCTCTCGTTCCTGGACAATCCCATCCGGAAGAGGAAGATTCCCAGCGAAGCCGAGGCTCCGGAGGATCACACACACACACGGCTCTCAGAGGATCACACACACATACGGCTCTCAGAGGATCACACACACACACGGCTCTCAGAGGATCACACACACATACGGCTCTCAGAGAACGAGCCTCTAAAGAGCGTCCAGAAAGCCTTGGATGAGGACGAGCTGTTTCTCTTGAGTTTCGTCCCGGCCCTCAAAAGACTGACGCCACAGAAAAGAGCCGCGGTTAAAATGCAGATCCAGAAGATCATGTTCGACGCAGAGTTCAAGGACCCGTGAACACACTGGTGGAGTGCAATAATGCATTTATAAATAATGCATGTTTCATAATTACATTACATGCTGTATTTCTGTATATAGGCCTATTATTTCATTGCAACAACTTACAAGGTAAAGCGTTTTATATGTGTTGCTATTCTTTATATGAAGCTTTCGTTGGTTTAAAAAATTCCCTTTTGTGTGTAAAATGACATTAATTGTTATGCAAAACAAAAAGTGACAGTAAAAGTATGTATAGTTACAAAATACTCATTTCAAATAAATCCTGAGCTTTTGAACAAAAAAAAATGATTATGCATATTCATGGTTTGTGAATGCCGAGGGCTTCTCTTACATCAATAATCATGCAATCAAATTAATATTCATTAATCTCGTCTTTATCTTGTAAACTCATATCCTTTACACTGCATATGTGCTTGTCTGGATACAATTCAGATTTAAATAGTTTTGGATAAATATTCATTGTATTATTTTGATATAGTAATCGTGTAATTATATTAAAGTTTAACATACAGGTAGATGGTGAAACCTGCTGGGCATTTCTGCCTGTCGCACCTCCACCGGTGCGTATGAGATTGAGACGTACCGAAGGTGTACATGTTGGGGAACACTACAGAGGGCATTTATGGGTCATCAGCTGGGGACCACCAGTCACGGATGTTTCGCTCCTTTAACCCCAGTACATCTCATGGTGGCGGAGCGATGGCAGGGATTTCTACATGCCACCCCCTGCTGATGCCCTAGGTGGAGACTGGACCACAACTCTTTGCCTTCCTTCTCAGCCAAAGCCAGTAACTGCCTCTTTCAGCCTCTTCTGCCAGCTCTTTCATGGCTTTCCGGTGCCTTATGCCTGTTACACCCATGTCGCGGAGCAGACGAGAGGTTGAGGAGCCCACAAACCCCCGGCACCCCACCTCCACAGGGTATGTGACTGCCCTCAAACCAGCCTCGCTGCACTCTGCAGCCAGTTCAGAATATTTGGCCCGCTTCCGCTCATGGGCAGCTTCATGTCCTCCTTCCCATGGGACTGTGAGCTCCACCATCAGGACAAACTTGTATGCAGCAGACCACATCACAAGGTCTGGACGCAAAGACGTTTCCACCATCTCGCTGGGAAAATGGAGCTGCTTCCCAAGGTCGACTGCTAGCGTCCACCCCTTGCCTGGTGTGAGGAGTCTTCCTGTGTCCTTCTGGTGGTGGGTGTTACCCCTGTCACCAGCCCTCGCGAACTGGATGGAATCTGCGGCTAGGGCCGGGGGCCTGCTATTCGCTTCCTGCCTGCATATTTCCACTACCTCAGCAAGCTTCTTCAGCACCAGGTCGTGCCTCCACCTGTAGCGCCCTTGTGCCAACGCTGTCTTGCAGCCAGTCATGATGTGTTGGAAGCTCGGATTGGGAGTGTTACACAGGAGGCAAGATTCCTCGTTGCCAAACCATCGGTGGAGGTTGCGGGGGCAAGGTAAGGTGTCATATGCTGCTCTGAAGAGAAAACTAAGCCTGGCCTGTGGAATCTTCCACACGTCAGACCTAGCCAGCTGCCTGTCTAGAAGGCCTTCCCACAACAGCCAGCCTCCCTGCTGGCCCTGGGACACCGCTTTGATGGTAAGTCTCTCATGTTCAGCTCTGATCACCTCTGCTGCCACCATGGCTTTCCTCTCTTCTTTAGATGCATTCGACCAGAAGAGGGGGGCCTGTCCCCAACCGAGGCCTGCCCGGCCGTCCTGTACTCTGCCAACCACCTCCCTGTGTTGCAGCCTGTGGACTCTCTTAGCTCCATGATCAACCGCACCTTCTCCTGCTTATATCCCCCGCTGATGGAACGCAGGGGCAGCTGGAGCTTGGTCTTGCCAAAGAGACCCACATCAGAAAAGCATCTTGGTAGCCCGAGCCATTTCCTGATGTACGAGTTTGACAAGCTATCCAACTTGCTCACTGCTGAGGAGGGAACTTCGCTCATCTTGGGTGGCCACGTTATCCTCTGGTACAGCGTGAATTGGTAACACCAAACTTTGTATTTGCCTGGGAGCTGACTGAGGTTGATCCTGGCGAGGCCGCCTGCCAGCTGTTTCTTCACCACATTCCCCATCTGTTTATCCGTGAGATCTGCAGAGTAGATTCGGCCGAGGCTCCGGACAGGCTGGCTAGACAACAAGGGGATTTCCTCACCGCCAGCACTAAAGATGGTGCGGTCACTCCTGACCCCTTTCTGAAGGGACAAGCTTCGTGACTTTGAGGGCTTGATTCTCAATCCACGAGTTCATCAAACCTCTTAAGCAGTCTCACAGTGCATGGAGCTGTCTGGAGTATGGTGGTAACGTCATCCATGTACCCTCTCAGTGGTGGTAGCCTTTGGCCTGATGGCAATTTCACTCCTCCGACCACCTGCCTTGCCCCAATGAGGATGATCTCAAACGCTGCTACAAACAAAATGGGGGAGATTGAACACCCCATGGCAATGCCAACTTCGAGTCGTTGCCACTTTGTGGTGAAGTCTTCATGTGTGCAGCATATCTGGATGTCCTCAAAGTATCCGGATATCAATCCTTTACAGGGATCAGGGATGTAGAAGAAATCCAGGGCGAATGTAATAAGTTGGTGGGGGACAGACCCATAGGCGTCTGAATAGTTATATTAATGAAGAATGATCTGTCTGACAGTGGTCAAGAGCTGAAAGTGTCCGGCTTCTGTCGTTTGCATGTTAATGTGTGTAAACTAAGACCGATGTTCCGGCTACTGTGGTGGAAGATATGCTACTATTTTTTAGAAATATTAGATTTGTTGTAACTACACTCTCAGGATAAAAATGGCACAAACCAAATACTTGAAATCATCAATGAAATCCGACAACAACTGTCTCATAAATTATGACAAAAAACTATACTTCCCTACAGTATGTGAAAAACTACACCAAAAGAGTAGTATTTCCGAATACATACTATAATGCAATTTCAGACACAGCCATTGACACTTTACTATCCCATGAGGCCATTGGAGGGATTTATGAATGAGGAACTGACTCCTGTAGGTCACATGACAGTGACAACATGGCAGATTTAGTAATCCTGAATGTCACACTACCCATATTGATAAGCTATTACACAGAGCGTAGTGCGGGGCGGTATGACCATAGGTTTATATCACGATATTTTTCAAAAACATACCGGTTTCACGGTATGTGACAGGGTTTTTTTTTTCAAGCATGACTGGGTGTTAACCACATTTTCTACTGATTGAGAGAGGAAATACTGCAGTAGATTGACTTATAATGCCCTATTTTACTCTAATGAATAAATATTGTAGAAAAATTCCAAACTAGTAGGCTATTAATCCAGGTTTGCAAGGCTGTTTACACAGAGGTCCAGCAGGAGGCGCTGTAGGAGTGGCAGAAACATCGCTCATAAACGCTGGAAGATAAAGAAAGATTAAATGAAAATTACATCGAAACTTTTCTAAAGAGAGTCAATTCCCTTCACACACACATTCTGAGGACAGCATAGATTTATATTACATCTTGTGAAAATAATATGTCACATTTAAAGGTCCGGTATTCTGGCGCGTGTCCGATGACGAAGTGACAAAGTGAGTTATTTACTACGTAAATAATCCAAATCTTGGGAAACACAAACGAAACAGTGTGCATAGCAAAACTGATATAAATGTTTGTTTGCTGGGACCTTAAGATTTATACTATAATGTATGTAGATATTTTAATTTCCTTTAGTAAAAAAAAAAAAAAAGTGTGGTGCTGTGATTTATTATAATTTATATTCAATACATTGACACCCTTCATTTATTGCTAATTTTGTTAGAAATATGCTTCCGTCAGGCCTGATATAGCTTCAGATCTCACATCAACATTAAATAAGACCCTGATTTTCACAGTATAAATTTGGTCTTATTACAAGAAACTAATAGATACATAAAAAGCTTTAAAGTCTGGTAATTTTGTTATTGTCTCTGACTCTGAGAGATGAAATTATGAGCTAGATTCAGGGCCGGATTAACCATTAGGGCAACTGGGCACTTGCCCAGGGGCCCACAACATCTAAGGGGCCCTGGGCACCAGGGGCGGAGTGGCAATCGGGAGAGTCGGGATTTTCCCCGGTGGGCCGGTAGTGTTTCGAGGGCCGGTCTGATAAAATGTATTCATTGCAAGTTCGCCATGCGCAATTGTGGCGCAAGCGAGGGGAAGAAAACAAATATTTTAGATAGCGGAGCGTATATTTGCACTAAGTGCCTGTCTTTTTAGCAAAAAGACGCCCTTCACTGAATAACTACAGTGGCGCACGCGGGCGCGTGAAGTGCTAGAAAGCTGCTTTTGATGCGCTCGACCCCAGTTCGAATCCGCCTTTTGCCGAACTCTCTCTTCTCCCTTTTCCCAACACATATGAGATGTAAAATGTATAACCTTACCTAACATAAAGGTCTCTAGCGTTATATTTTGCCAACGAACAAAAATCGAAACCATGATATCGCTTTGTGCCTTTATAAAACAGCACAAGACTTTAAGAATAGGCATCCTGTTTGTGCTGCGTGATTTAAAGAAAAGTGCGCTCTTTGAACAGCATGAACAGCATATCTGGTGTTTTCTCCTAAATAAAAGCTCAAGGGTTTATTTCTTGCAAGTGAAGAAATTAGGACAAAAGTATTTTAATTTTCCTGTATTATAGTGTAATGTAGACTAAAATATACTTTTGAAATATTCATTTTCACTTATATAGTACATTTTTAGGCTATATGGATTTTACGTCATAGGAATAATTATATAAATCATTATTACATTATTATTATAATTGTTTGGCATTCTAAAACACCATTGATAATGTAATGTAGACTGAGACTCTCATAACTAAAAAGATGTTTGAGCCCTCTTTATTTTCCTGGTACAAATCAATGCTTTTTCTTTGTTCAACGAGCAGTTCATGGGTTGAAGCTCTTACTTTTGATCTCTCAAAGAGCACGAGATTGATGCATTTAACCTTAAAATGTACAACATTTTCTTGCGGGGGAGCATGCCCCCGAACCCCCCTACAGGCACAGAGGTCCACCCAACATATAGTTTTACAAATTCCTATGGGAAAGAACGACCATTTATGAACTTTACTCCAGCATAGTACAACAAGGTTCCTTTTAAGTCAGTTAAACTGTAAATGCCATATTAAAATGTCCTTGGACAAAATATACATTTGGCCTGCCTAAGGGGGGGCCTACAAGACATTGTGCCCAGGGGCCTCTGAACTCTTAATCCGGCCCTGGCTAGATTCAAGAGGAAATGATGGAAGATACAATAAAGATTTAAATTTTACTGTTTAAAACTAACATAAGTCTTGTAAAACTTGAAGAAGTGTAGGAAAATAAACGGGCTGAATATTAATATGCCATATTTGGCTCGGCGTTTAATTCCTGATCAAGACCTTTGACTGACGCTTGTGTTTCTATTTGTGACGCGACGCTCTGTTTAGCCCCGCCCACACTCAAATCTCATTGGTCAAAATCCCCGCCATGACGTCCCGCTTGCGCGGTAGAGGCGCGTGTCGCGCATTTTTGACGCGCCTGTGCAACAATTCCGGGAGCGCGTTCAGATCGACGCGTCTCAATAAACTCAATGGCCGTGACTGAGACACTGATCCAGAGCGTCTCCGGTTACCCGGTGCTCTACAACGCGTCGCTGCACGATTATCGCAGTTCCGAGCGGCGCGTGAACGCGTGGAGGGAGGTCGCCGCGTGCGTCGGGCTCTCCGGTCAGTGCGTCAACATCACGCGCGCTCGACACGCGTTTGACTTTGAAAAGTGTTTCTGTTCTGTTGATCTTGATGATTTACACATATATTTACAGCTGGAGACTCAACAAACTACAACGCGTCCGTTTCAGCTAAACTGCGGGTTGTTCGTTGATTATTAAAGGCGCGTTTTTGATTTGACGCGTCGCTAGCGCTATAAATGATGGACAATATAATGAAGTTAACAGGTATAAAGTCTCTGATTTACTATAAGAGTGAAGATTTATGATACTGTACGATAAAAGAGACATTAAAACGCGTAACGCGGTTTATTATTGCAGTGATATTAATATATTATTGCTGTATACCCATTATGTGTCTTATACTTGTCCTATTTCTATTTTTTTTATTAGCTATGTATTGTATTTACATGGCAGCTTTATTCACTGAGGAAAAATCAAATCATTGTTAAGAAGCTTTTCTGATTCTGATTTTCATATTATATAAAGGCTGATACAGAGAATGCAAGTTAAGCGTTTTCTTTATAATGCGTTATATGGGAAATGCTTAAAATAAGCATGAAATCAAAACTGACTATTTTTATTTGTGCATGGACTATTGCAGTATTTATTATAAATTATTTATCAGTTTCATCTCGACTTTAATGTTCAATAGTTTTATTCATATTCTCTGTATCTGCCTGTATATAATATGCATCATGAATAACTGAATTTGATAGTTTAATATCAATGTGTTTAATGCATTAAGCCACGTTAAGCATTTTAACGGCTTTTTATGGAGAAGAAATTTATAAAGTAAAAAATAGTGTTTCGAGTGCGATTCAAACCCTGACGCTCAAGATAATTAACTGGTTTGAGTAGGACAAACTTAAATGAAACTAATTAGTTCAGTCAAATGAACTTTTATGAGTATTTAGCACTTTCTTTTTCTTTGTAGTTCACAGAACTGATATATTTTAAGTAAACTGAACTGTTTCATTGTTTTGAGTTTTATGAAATTATTTATTTTAATTTAGACAAACTTAAGTTTAACTGAAACGGCTGGGATGTCTATTTCCCAGCATGCTTTGCCGATGGTACTCGAAAGGGAGAGTAAATGCTCAAATTAAGTGTGATATAATGTTGTTATTGTGCAAGATTAATGTTAAGTGGCAGATTTAGTAGCGATTAATGTTTTGTTATGCTAATTTAGAATAATTTCTGTTAATGTTGGTTTGAGGACAGTTACCATCATGGTGACGAGTGGTGCATGAGCTTTATATTGCTGAGCTTTAAGAGCTAATGCTACTGTATAACATGCTAATGTTAACATGTTAATAAATTAGTATGTTAGCAAACAAGCTTTTTAAAGTTCGCCAAGTTTATACTAATGATAGTGATCACAATAAGGGTAATTCATTCATTTAAATTAAAACTTTCATGTAGTGTACTCAAACGTTTCAAGTTAAGAACAATTAAAATGTACAAGTACATAATAAAAATCTGCTAGTTCTGCTTAAACTGAATTTCAACTGATTGCCTGTCGGTTCAGATCCGGCCCACATGTGGATCCAGTCGTTACAGATGTTGCCGGATCTGAGCGACACCATGTTTCCCCGCTGCAGTGGTGTGTGTGTGTGTGTGTGTGTGTGTGTGTGTTTAACGCTGTTCTCCCACTGCAGTGGTGTGTGTGTGTGTGTGTGTGTTTAACGCTGTTCTCCCGCTGCAGTGGTGTGTGTGTGTGTGTGTGTGTGTGTTTAACGCTGTTCTCCCGCTGCAGTGGTGTGTGTGTGTGTGTGTGTTTAAAGCTGTTCTCCCGCTGCAGTGGTGTGTGTGTGTGTGTGTTTAACGCTGTTCTCCCACTGCAGTGGTGTGTGTGTGTGTGTGTTTAACGCTGTTCTCCCGCTGCAGTGGTGTGTGTGTGTGTGTGTGTTTAACGCTGTTCTCCCGCTGCAGTGGTGTGTGTGTGTGTGTTTAACGCTGTTCTCCCGCTGCAGTGGTGTGTGTGTGTGTGTGTGTGTGTTTAACGCTGTTCTCCCGCTGCAGTGGTGTGTGTGTGTGTGTGTGTGTGTTTAACGCTGTTCTCCCGCTGCAGTGGTGTGTGTGTGTGTGTGTGTGTGTGTTTAACGCTGTTCTCCCGCTGCAGTGGTGTGTGTGTGTGTGTGTGTTTAAAGCTGTTCTCCCGCTGCAGTGGTGTGTGTGTGTGTGTGTTTAACGCTGTTCTCCCACTGCAGTGGTGTGTGTGTGTGTGTGTTTAACGCTGTTCTCCCGCTGCAGTGGTGTGTGTGTGTGTGTGTGTGTGTGTGTGTTTAACGCTGTTCTCCCGCTGCAGTGGTGTGTGTGTGTGTGTGTGTGTTTAACGCTGTTCTCCCACTGCAGTGGCGTGTGTGTGTGTGTGTGTGTTTAACGCTGTTCTCCCGCTGCAGTGGTATGTGTGTGTGTGTGTGTGTTTAACGCTGTTCTCCCGCTGCAGTGGTGTGTGTGTGTGTATGTGTGTTTAACGCTGTTCTCCCGCTGCAGTGGTGTGTGTGTGTGTGTGTGTTTAACGCTGTTCTCCCGCTGCAGTGGTGTGTGTGTGTGTGTGTGTGTGTGTGTGTGTGTTTAACGCTGTTCTCCCGCTGCAGTGGTGTGTGTGTGTGTGTGTGTGTGTGTTTAACGCTGTTCTCCCGCTGCAGTGGTGTGTGTGTGTGTGTGTGTGTTTAACGCTGTTCTCCCGCTGCAGTGGTGTGTGTGTGTGTGTGTGTGTGTGTTTAACGCTGTTCTCCCGCTGCAGTGGTGTGTGTGTGTGTGTGTGTTTAAAGCTGTTCTCCCGCTGCAGTGGTGTGTGTGTGTGTGTGTTTAACGCTGTTCTCCCACTGCAGTGGTGTGTGTGTGTGTGTGTTTAACGCTGTTCTCCCGCTGCAGTGGTGTGTGTGTGTGTGTGTGTTTAACGCTGTTCTCCCGCTGCAGTGGTGTGTGTGTGTGTGTGTGTGTTTAACGCTGTTCTCCCGCTGCAGTGGTGTGTGTGTGTGTGTGTGTGTGTTTAACGCTGTTCTCCCGCTGCAGTGGTGTGTGTGTGTGTGTGTGTGTGTTTAACGCTGTTCTCCCGCTGCAGTGGTGTGTGTGTGTGTGTGTGTGTGTGTTTAACGCTGTTCTCCCGCTGCAGTGGTGTGTGTGTGTGTGTGTGTTTAAAGCTGTTCTCCCGCTGCAGTGGTGTGTGTGTGTGTGTGTTTAACGCTGTTCTCCCACTGCAGTGGTGTGTGTGTGTGTGTGTTTAACGCTGTTCTCCCGCTGCAGTGGTGTGTGTGTGTGTGTGTGTGTGTGTGTGTTTAACGCTGTTCTCCCGCTGCAGTGGTGTGTGTGTGTGTGTGTGTGTTTAACGCTGTTCTCCCACTGCAGTGGCGTGTGTGTGTGTGTGTGTTTAACGCTGTTCTCCCGCTGCAGTGGTATGTGTGTGTGTGTGTGTGTTTAACGCTGTTCTCCCGCTGCAGTGGTGTGTGTGTGTGTATGTGTGTTTAACGCTGTTCTCCCGCTGCAGTGGTGTGTGTGTGTGTGTGTGTTTAACGCTGTTCTCCCGCTGCAGTGGTGTGTGTGTGTGTGTGTGTGTGTGTTTAACGCTGTTCTCCCGCTGCAGTGGTGTGTGTGTGTGTGTGTGTGTGTGTTTAACGCTGTTCTCCCGCTGCAGTGGTGTGTGTGTGTGTGTGTGTGTTTAACGCTGTTCTCCCGCTGCAGTGGTGTGTGTGTGTGTATGTGTGTTTAACGCTGTTCTTCCGCTGCAGTGGTGTGTGTGTGTGTGTGTTTAACGCTGTTCTCCCACTGCAGTGGTGTGTGTGTGTGTGTGTTTAACGCTGTTTTCCCACTGCAGTGGTGTGTGTGTGTGTGTGTTTAACGCTGTTCTCCCGCTGCAGTGGTGTGTGTGTGTGTGTGTGTGTGTGTGTGTGTGTGTGTGTGTTTAACGCTGTTCTCCCGCTGCAGTGGTGTGTGTGTGTGTGTGTTTAACGCTGTTTTCCCACTGCAGTGGTGTGTGTGTGTGTGTGTGTTTAACGCTGTTCTCCCACTGCAGTGGTGTGTGTGTGTGTGTGTGTGTTTAACGCTGTTCTCCCGCTGCAGTGGTATGTGTGTGTGTGTGTGTGTGTTTAACGCTGTTCTCCCACTGCAGTGGTGTGTGTGTGTGTGTGTGTGTTTGACGCTGTTCTCCCGCTGCAGTGGTGTGTGTGTGTGTGTGTGTGTGTTTAACGCTGTTCTTCCGCTGCAGTGGTGTGTGTGTGTGTGTGTGTGTGTGTTTAACGCTGTTCTCCCGCTGCAGTGGTGTGTGTGTGTGTGTGTTTAACGCTGTTCTCCCGCTGCAGTGGTGTGTGTGTGTGTGTGTGTGTGTGTTTAACACTGTTTTCCCGCTGCAGTGGTGTGTGTGTGTGTGTGTGTGTGTGTGTGTGTTTAACACTGTTCTCCCGCTGCAGTGGTGTGTGTGTGTGTGTGTGTGTGTGTGTGTGTGTGTGTGTGTGTGTGTGTTTAACACTGTTCTCCCGCTGCAGTGGTGTATGTGTGTGTGTGTGTGTGTGTGTGTGTTTAACACTGTTCTCCCGCTGCAGTGGTGTGTGTGTGTGTGTGTGTATTTAACGCTGTTCTCCCGCTGCAGTGGTGTATGTGTGTGTGTGTGTGTTTGTGTGTGTTTAACGCTGTTCTCCCGCTGCAGTGGTGTGTGTGTGTGTGTGTTTAACGCTGTTCTCCCGCTGCAGTGGTGTGTGTGTGTGTGTGTGTGTTTAACGCTGTTCTCCCGCTGCAGTGGTGTGTGTGTGTGTGTGTGTGTGTGTTTAACGCTGTTCTCCCGCTGCAGTGGTGTGTGTGTGTGTATGTGTGTTTAACGCTGTTCTTCCGCTGCAGTGGTGTGTGTGTGTGTGTGTTTAACGCTGTTCTCCCACTGCAGTGGTGTGTGTGTGTGTGTGTGTGTTTAACGCTGTTTTCCCACTGCAGTGGTGTGTGTGTGTGTGTGTTTAACGCTGTTCTCCCGCTGCAGTGGTGTGTGTGTGTGTGTGTGTGTGTGTGTGTGTGTGTGTGTTTAACGCTGTTCTCCCGCTGCAGTGGTGTGTGTGTGTGTGTGTTTAACGCTGTTTTCCCACTGCAGTGGTGTGTGTGTGTGTGTGTGTTTAACGCTGTTCTCCCACTGCAGTGGTGTGTGTGTGTGTGTGTGTGTTTAACGCTGTTCTCCCGCTGCAGTGGTGTGTGTGTGTGTGTGTGTGTTTAACGCTGTTCTCCCACTGCAGTGGTGTGTGTGTGTGTGTGTGTGTTTAACGCTGTTCTCCCGCTGCAGTGGTATGTGTGTGTGTGTGTGTGTGTTTAACGCTGTTCTCCCGCTGCAGTGGTATGTGTGTGTGTGTGTGTGTGTTTAACGCTGTTCTCCCGCTGCAGTGGTGTGTGTGTGTGTGTGTGTGTGTGTTTAACGCTGTTCTCCCGCTGCAGTGGTGTGTGTGTGTGTGTGTGTGTGTTTAACGCTGTTCTTCCGCTGCAGTGGTGTGTGTGTGTGTGTGTGTGTGTGTTTAACGCTGTTCTCCCGCTGCAGTGGTGTGTGTGTGTGTGTGTTTAACGCTGTTCTCCCGCTGCAGTGGTGTGTGTGTGTGTGTGTGTGTGTGTTTAACACTGTTTTCCCGCTGCAGTGGTGTGTGTGTGTGTGTGTGTGTGTGTGTGTGTGTGTGTGTTTAACACTGTTCTCCCGCTGCAGTGGTGTGTGTGTGTGTGTGTGTGTGTGTGTGTGTGTGTGTGTGTTTAACACTGTTCTCCCGCTGCAGTGGTGTATGTGTGTGTGTGTGTGTGTGTGTGTGTGTTTAACACTGTTCTCCCGCTGCAGTGGTGTGTGTGTGTGTGTGTGTATTTAACGCTGTTCTCCCGCTGCAGTGGTGTATGTGTGTGTGTGTGTGTGTGTGTGTGTTTAACGCTGTTCTCCCGCTGCAGTGGTGGAGTGTAAGAGAAGATGGAAGACTATCAGGGATCGCTACATCCGAGAGCGGAGACTCTGCAAGCTGAAGAGAGAAGAAAGAGGCCGGCGCCTGCATTACTGGCCACACAGAGAAAGCCTCTCGTTCCTGGACAATCACATCCGGAAGAGGAAGATTCCCAGTGGAGCCGAGGCTCCGGAGGATCCGGATGACGGCGACGGAAGCGCTCGCGATTCTCCCGAGGAGTCGCTCGACGAGTCCAGCGGCGGAGACTCAAAGTCCAGCCTGGGAAACAGAGCAAAGCGTGACGGCAGGTTCGAGCCCAAGCATCCGCTCAAAGCGGCGGTCCCGCTCAATCCCATAATGCCCCTGTCTATCGTGGCTCAGCTCAAACCCCTGCAACACATGAGGCCGCTGGTGTCCGGTCCTCCTCCGGGCCTGAAGGGGGCCCCGGCGTCCGGTTCATCAGCGCAGAGCTCAGAGGATCACACACACACACGGCTCTCAGAGAACGAGCCTCTAAAGAGCGTCCAGAAAGCCTTGGATGAGGACGAGCTGTTTCTCTTGAGTTTCGTCCCGGCCCTCAAAAGACTGACGCCACAGAAAAGAGCCGCGGTTAAAATGCAGATCCAGAAGATCATGTTCGACGCAGAGTTCAAGGACCCGTGAACACACTGGTGTCGGACTCAATACAGTACATCAGAGCCCGGAAACATCTGACTGGCAATTACAGTTCACATTCTGACTTAAGTTGTAAAAATTTATTTGACTCGAGTCAAATATCACAGTCAAAATTATGATAAAAAGTAAAAATTCGGACCTAAGACGTAAAAAAGTCGAAACTGACTTGAGTCAAAATTGCGACTAAAAGTTGGACTTATGACATTATGGCTGAAATTATGAGTCAAAATTCTGACTTAAGTTGTAAAAGCTCAATTGAGATAAGTCAAATATGACAGTTGAAATTACGATATAAAGTCAAAATTATGACTTAAGACATAAAAAAAGTCAAAACTGACTTGAGTCAAAAAAGTCAGTTCAACTTTTTCCAGAGTTCAAGGAGCCGTGAACACACTGGTGTCGGACTCAATACTTCACATCAGAGCCCGCAAACATCTGACTGGCAATTAACACATTATAGTTGAAATTATGACCGTCAACATTCTGACTTAAATCGTAAAAAGTCAATTGACCCAATACAAATATGAGAGTTTAAATTACAAGTCAAAATTCCAGCTTAAGTCGTAAAAAGTCAATAAGTCAAATATGACAGTTGAAATTTTGATATAAAATTCTGACTTAAGACGTAAAAAGTAAATTAACCCAAGTCAAATATGACAGTTGAAATTATGACTGTCAAAATTATAATTTAAATAAAAATTATGATATAGTCAAAATTATGACCTAAGGAGTAAAAAAGTCAAATCTGACTTGTGTCAAAATTTGCAACAAAAAAGTTGGAATTATGGCATTATGGTTGAAATTCTAACTGTCAAAATTCTGACTTAAGTCATAATTATGATATAAAAAGTCAAAATTCTTCTCACTGAAGTCGTGAAAAAGTCAAAATACAAAAGACAAAAATTTTAAATTATGACACACTAAAGACTTAGTCATAATAAGATATAATTAAGTCATAATGACAGAATTTTGACTTTGTCATAATTTCAACTGACTTAACACGTAAAAAGTTGAAATTGACTTCAAATATGACAGTTGAAATTGTAATTAAATTTGAAAAATGTATAATTCAAATATTAAAAAAGTTATAATTCTGATTTAAGTCATAATTATGAGTGATATAAAAAGTCGAAACTTCCATAAAAAGTCAGAATTATGACTTAAAATGTTGACTTAAAATGTATGACATTTTGTCATTTAAGTATCAAAATTGTCTTGAGATAAAAAAGTAAATAATCTTTTCCGAGTTGAAAGAGCGATGAACACACTGCGTTTACTCCAGATCTTTCACTCAATAACAGTCAAAGTCACTTCACACTGGACCCTGTAATATTTGCCTGTCTTTTAGATTAAAGATGCTTTATTTTTGTATATATCTCAGTATGAAGGTGGAAATAAAGTCCCTCAGCGTTTGATGGATATTTAGTGACACAAAAGTGACCGTTTGTGTAAAATATCACTAGTGAAAATGTTCTTGCATCATTAAATATCTTGAACTGCTACTGTGTCATTTTAGGCTCAGATGAATATTAAATATGTTTGACAGCTGCATGTTCGGATGATTCGTGAAATAGGGATGCACCGATATGAATATTTTGGCCGATAACCGATAATTCTTTATATTTGAAAGTCGATAACCGATATATCGGCTGATAAATCTAAATTCAAATTTTTATGTCATTTTTGAGAGCCTGATTGCTAAAACAAAAGTCTCACCAGTGAAATCCATGTCCCAAACACACAATTATAATGTTCTCATGATAATATTATGTAGCCGATATGACAGATTTAACTGTTGCACTTTACAATATTTTCCTTTTTTGAAGTGATTCCTATCATATTCAAAACCATCATGTTAATCTGAAGTGTCTCAGCGGAAGGAAATAATCCATTATTTATCATATATTTAGCATATAACATTAAAAATGAACCGATATATCCTGCATCCCTAGTAAAATCAGCTTCCTGGTGTTGTTTTAAAATTTCTTTTTTCTAACTAATCTTTCTTTCTAATTAATCTTTCTTTCTTTCTATCATTCTTTCCTTCTTTTTATTTAATCTCTTTCTAACTAATCTATCTTTCTTTCTATCATTCTTTCTATCTATCTAATCTGTCTTTCTTTTTAATTCATCTCTTTATTTCTTTCTTTCTAAATAATCTTTCTTTCTAACTTGTCTTTCTTTCTTTCTAACTTTTCTTTCTTTCTAACTAATCTTTATTTCCTTCTATCTAATCTTTCTTTCTTTTTAATTAATCTCTTTATTTCATTCTTTCTAACTTTTCTTTCTTTCTAACATTCTTATTTCTTTCTATCATTCTTTCCTTCTTTTTAATTAATCTCTTTCTTTCTAATCTATCTTTCTTTCTATCATTCTTTCTATCTATCTAATCTGTCTTTCTTTTTAATTCATCTCTTTATTTCTTTCTTTATAAATAATCTTTCTTTCTAATTTTTTAACTAATCTTTCTCTCTAACTAATCTTTCTTTCTATCATTCTTTCTTTCTAACTAATCTTTCTTTCTTTCTAACTAATCTTTCTTTCTTTCTTTCTAACTAATCTTTCTTTCTTTCTAACTAATCTTTCGTTCTAACTTTTCTTTCCTTCTAACTAATCTTTCTTTCTTTCTTACTAATCTTTCTTTCTATCATTCTTTCTTTCTAACTAATCTTTCTTTCTTTCTAACTAATCTTTCTTTCTTTCTTTCTAACTAATCTTTCTTTCTTTCTAACTAATCTTTCTTTCTTTCTATCTTTTCTTTCTAACTGTGGCGAGGGGGGCGTGGTCTTGCGAAGTCTGTAGCGAGACGAGTCATCGAGCTGTGCGGTGAGTAAGTAGGTCAAGTGTAGATGATGAACACCTGTGTCTGATTGCAGTGATTGGCGTGAACTTTTATTCATTTAGCTGAAGCTTGACTTACAATTTCTTTGGATAAATTGCTTTTGGATAATTGCTTAAAAATTGCTTTTGGATAAGCAATTTTACAATTGCTATATGTCAGAGGTCGCACGCCTCTGGAGCAACTAGGGGTTAAGTGTCTTGCTCAGGGAACATTGGTGTCTCACAGTGGATTCGAACCCGGGTCTCTCACACCAGAGTCATGTGTCTTATCCACTGCGCCATCACCTCCCCTAGAAGACCGCATATAAGCTGCCAGGAATGAGTGAGCGGAGAGAGAGTGGCTTGGGACTCGCATGCGACCCGGAGCAGACCCTCTGTCTTCTTCTTCCTTCACACACACACACTAAGATTGACTACACTAACTAATCTTTCTTTCTAACTAATCTTTCTGTCTTTCTTTCTATCATTCTTTCTTTCTAACTAATCTTTCTATCTAATCTATCTTTCTTTTTAATTAATCTCTGTTTCATTCTTTCTTTCTAACTAATCTATCTTTTTTCTTTTTTTCTTTCTTTCCTACTAATCTTTCTTTCTGTATTTTTTCTAACTAATCTTTCTTTCTTTTTAATTAATCTCTCTATTTCATTATTTCTTTCTAACTTTTCTTTATTTCTAACTTTTCTTTCTTTCTATCTTACTAATCTTTCTTTTTAATTAATCTCTCTATTTCATTCTTTCTTTCTAACTAATCTCTCTTTCTTTCTACCTCATCTTTCTTTCTTTCTAACTAATCTTTCATTCATTCTTTCTAACTAATCTTTCTTTCTAACTAATCTTTCATTCATTCTTTCTAACTAATCTTTCTTTCTTTCTATCTTACTAATCTTTCTTTTTAATTAATCTCTCTATTTCATTCTTTCTTTCTAACTAATCTTTCTTTCTATCTAACTAATCTCTCTTTCTTTCTACCTCATCTTTCTTTCTTTCTTTCTTTCTAACTAATCTATCTTTTTTCTTTCTTTCTTTCTTTCCTACTAATCTTTCTTTCTGTCTTTTTTCTAACTAATCTTTCTTTCTTTTTAATTAATCTCTCTATTTCATTATTTCTTTCTAACTAACTAATCTCTTTCTTTCTAACTTTTCTTTCTTTCCAACTAATCTTTCTTTATTTCTAACTTTTCTTTCTTTCTATCTTACTAATCTTTCTTTATTTCTAACTTTTCTTTCTTTCTATCTTACTAATCTTTCTTTTTAATTAAAGGGTTAGTTCGCCCATTTAAGACATGAAGTTGTATGCAATCATTACCAGCACTATAGTGTATACACACTGACCCACTCTGTTGTCACCTCCCTGGTCCGTCACGTGCGCACTGTTGACATTGACAGCAGCGCGGATTGATAGAAACGGAAGGAAAATAGTGCCGCATTAAAACTGAGGTATGAATTTTGCCCGGCGTGTTTTTTTTGTGTTAAATTAATCAAGCTTTGAAACGCAAATCTTTTTTTCACGTAAAAACGCACAGTTTTGTGGCCCCGGAAAGTAGCCGGGATTACTTCATTCAAAAACTTCCAGCGGTCAGAACTCGGACCAGGGAGGTGACAACAGAGTGGGTCAGTGTGTATACACTATAGTGCTGGTAAGGATTGCATACAACTTCATGTCTTAAATGGGCGAACTAACCCTTTAATCTCTCTATTTCATTCTTTCTTTCTAACTAATCTCTCTTTCATTCTACCTCATCTTTCTTTCTTTCTTTCTAACCAATCTTTCATTCATTCTTTCTAACCAATCTTTCTTTCTTTCTTTCTAACTAATCTTTCATTCATTCTTTCTAACTAATCTTTCTTTCTTTCTACCTCATCTTTCTTTCTTTCTTTCTAACTAATCTTTCTTTCTTTCTTTCTAACTAATCTTTCTTTCTTTCTTTCTAACTAATCTTTCTTTTAATGAAACGAATCTTTCTATCTATCTATCTTTCTTTCTTTCTAACTACTATTTCTTTCTATCTAACTAATCTCTCTTTCTTTCTAACTAATCTTTCTTTCTTTCTAACTAATCTTTCTTTCTTTCTTTCTAACTAATCTTTCTTTCTTTCTAACTAATCTTTCTTTCTTTCTAACTAATCTTTCTTTCTTTCTAACTAATCTTTCTTTCTATCTAACTAATCTCTCTTTCTTTCTAACTAATCTTTCTTTCTTTCTAACTAATCTTTCTTTCTTTCTAACTAATCTTTCTTTCTTTCTTTCTAACTAATCTTTCTTTCTTTCTTTCTAACTAATCTTGCTTTCCTTCTAACTAATCTATCTTTCATTCTAACTAATCTTTCTTTCATTCTAACTAATCTTTCTTTCTTTCTAACTAATCTTTCTTTCTTTCTTTCTAACTAATCTTTCTTTCTTTCTTTCTAACTAATCTTGCTTTCCTTCTAACTAATCTTTCTTTCTTTCTAACTAATCTTTCTTTCTTTCTTTCTAACTAATCTTTCTTTCTTTCTTTCTAACTAATCTTGCTTTCCTTCTAACTAATCTTTCTTTCTTTCTAACTAATCTTTCTTTCTTTCTAACTAATCTTTCTTTCTTTCTAACTAATCTTTCTTTCTTTCTTTCTAACTAATCTTGCTTTCCTTCTAACTAATCTTTCTTTCTTTCTAACTAATCTTTCTTTCTTTCTAACTAATCTTTCTTTCTTTCTTTCTAACTAATCTTTCTTTCTTTCTAACTAATCTTTCTTTCTTTCTTTCTAACTAATCTTTCTTGCTTTCTTTCTAACTATTCTTTCTTTCTTTCTAACTAATCTATCTTTCATTCTTTCTAACTAATCTTTCTTTCATTCTTTCTAACTAATCTTGCTTTCCTTCTAACTAATCTTGCTTTCTTTCTAACTAATCTTTCTTTTCTTTCTAACTATTCTTTCTTTCTAACTAATCTTTCTTTCTAACTAATCCATCTATCAAATTTCAAACTACTTTAAACTTCAAACTATTTTAAACTTCTTCAAACTCTCTGGTCCGACTCTTTCAAGCCAACTTAAAGTTTGGCTCATCAAACTTTTTTTCTAGTTATAAATTTGAGCTTGTTTGTCCGGCTTTTCTTCAAAGAGAGACGACAGATGAAGCTTTTCCTTCACCGGTTACTAATAGACGCCAAGGGGTCAAAAGTAGAAACGTTCACTCGTGCACGAGCATTTCATCAAATTAATATTCATCCACAACTGTAAAGCACACACTGAAATATAGAAATATATGTATAACAGTACATTGGAATTAATAACACATCATGGAACTACATGCATTTTTATAATTAATGAGGCAAAAGTATATAAATCCCAATCAGCATGACACTAAACACCATAATCCCAATGTAAAGCATGAATATCAGTAAGCCGGACACACGCGTTTATGTGGATCTAGTTTTGATCCTCCTTATCAGTGTGCCTTAAGACAGATTTTCAAAATCCATTAATTCCTTGATGAAAATCATACGGACTTGTATGATTACAAAGGATTTGTGGAGAAGAATAGAACATGTACAATATGGCTTTTGTCATTGAAGGACTGTGTTTCGGTGATAAGACACGAATCCAGGCGTCGCTCAAGTCTTTCTGCCGTTTCAAATTAAGATATAGCTCGACTTTTAGCATCAGAAATTATAAAATGAAGCAACAGTTCTGGCCAGATAAAGTCACACAAAATGGATCAGATTTAGCAACTGACCGAGAAAATAGAAACCAACTGCAACAAATGTTCTTTCTCAGTTTTCCAGTAGGAATATCAAAACATACTGAAATCAAGATACATTTACTGGAGAATATTAAAGATATTAGATATTACATTTCTGAAAAATGCATCAAAACTATTGTTTTAAGCTCAAACTCATTTTGACACATTTTTTATTAAACAAGTCTTATTAATCTTCAGTCATTTTGCTTCTCCAGTAAATTTATCTTGATTTAAGAATGTTTAGATGTTTTTTTGTTTTGCGGTAATATTGGTTTTATGAAGCATTTGTGCTTGTGTTTTTCCAAGTTTCACCATAAAGCAAAATCTACAGAAGCATCATAGCAACTGACCAAGAAAATATAAACTTAACTGAAAAAAAATATTATTTTTTTTCTTTCAGTTTTCCAGTACGAGTATCAAAACCTACTGAAATCAAAATACATTTACTGGAGAAGAAAAATGACTGAAGATATTACATTTCTGAAAAATGCATCAAAATGAAGGGAGTTAAAACACACAAACTCGCTTAATTTTGATACATTTTTCATTAAACAAGCGTTAATATCTTTAATTTAATATCTTTGATTTAAGAATGTTTAGATATTAGTAGAAGAACATGATTTGAAACCTGTTTCTCAGACAGTACTAGTAATTATATTTCTGAAAAATGCATCAAAATGCACCAGAATTATTAATTTTTCATTAAACAAGCGTTAATATCTTCAGTCGTTGCTTCTTGATTTGAGAATGTTTAGTGCTGGAAAACCAGACAAAAACACAAAATTTTATTTTTATTTTTTTGCAGTAATATTGGTTTTATGAAGCATTTATGCTTGTGTTTTTCCAAGTTTCACCATATAAAGCATCATGGTTCCCAAAAACAGTTTTTAAGTGATAAAAAGGGCCGGTCAGTGAATGCTCGGATCGCGGAGGGTTAACCCGGTTTGACACGCAGTAAATCTCATGCAAATACCGGATCCGAAGCTGATCCTCTCGGAGAATCAAAGCACATTTATCTTTCAGCACAACAATGAGGCTTTCTGGCTCTCATACGTCTCATTTGATACAGTGAAATCAGATTTCTTGTCAGCTAAAGCCAGATTACCTGAATCTAACACCTTCACAAAACTGCCCAGATTACGTGGGATTTTTCACACACTTGATACTTTTTCCCCTCGGCTGTATAGAAGGATTATGTTTTGTCTCCTTGCTTTTAATCTATTTGGTAAATGGGGGTTTGACACGACCCGGCTCTTATATGAGTGTGTTTTCCTCTAAAGCCAAGGGCATTGTGGGTCCAGAAGTGGAGAAGAACATGTTCATGGACAAGAAGCGCTTCTCGTTCAGCATTGACAGCATTCTGAGCGCTGGCTTGGAGAACCGAGACCAGATCTTGGAAAACCCTCATGTTTCGGGATCCTGTGAGGAGAACCCGGCCTCGGGATCCGCAGGGAATCCGGAGACTCACGGATGCTTCTGTTCTCACTGTGGAGAGATCGTTCACCGTAAGACATGCTTTCTTTTCTTTCTTCAATCTCGAGATTAACATCTAAGGCTTTCTTCTGTGACTTCCCGATCCTTAAGGAAAAACACCAGGATCTCACGCGTGTCTTTCAAAAATGTCTTAGTAAAAATGTTTTGCATGACAGTACGCTTCACAACAAGGTTCATTAGTTAACATGAACTGAGAATCAGCATTTATTAATCTTAGTTAATATTAATTTCAAAAAATTTCTTCTTTGACTTCCTTGTCCTTGAATCGTTAAAGAAAAACACAAGGATCTCATGCGTGTCTCTCGAAAATGTTTTAGTAAAAATGTTTTGCCTGACAGACACTTTTCACTGCAGCATAGAAAATATAAATCATATAAATATGCATGAAGGAAATGATAACACTTGATAATGAAGATGAAGGATCTTTTTTGTATTATATGTATTATATTTTTTCATTTGTGTGATGAGTTTGTGGTGTAAATCTGTGTTATTTTGGTGTCATTGAGATGTTATTATAGTTTGAATCAATATTTAAAATGATTTTTATATTTTTCATTTAGTTAAAGTTTAAGTAACTTATTTTACTGTGTTTTTTTAAATCATTTTTATTTTGGTATTTTTTTTAAACACCGTATTTTATTGCAGTTGACGTTTATTTTATTTCAAGTAGCAATTTTTATGTTTAATGTTTTAGTTAACTATAATGACCCTTGGTAACACTTTATTTTAAGGTGACACGTTACTATATGTACTTACAATAGTAATAACAGTAAATTATGCAAGTGAATAACTCTAAACCAAACCCTAACTCTATAGTAAGTACATAATTAATTAATGTTAATCAGTAATTATTGTAACATCACCTTAAAGTAAAGTGTACTTAGCTTTGTTGTATTTTTGTCATTTTTTTTTTTTTTTAAATACATCTGTATATTTTTTTAAATTTATATTTATTTATGTATTTTATTTATAAAGTCGTTTGTATTTTATTTCAGTCAACATTTATTTTATTTGAAGTAGCAATTTTTTTATTTTAATGTTTTAGTTAACAATAATAACAATACCAATTGTTTCATCTCAGTAACATCTCACATGTCCAGTCGTGTCGATTCCGGGGTGTTATATGTCCGGACGTGTCGATTCCGGGGTGTTATATGTCCGGACGTGTCGATTCCGGGGTGTTATATGTCCGGATGTGTCGATTCCGGGGTGTAATATGTCCGGACGTGTCGATTCCGGGGTGTTATATGTCCGGATGTGTCGATTCCGGGGTGTAATATGTCCGGACGTGTCGATTCCGGGGTGTAATATGTCCGGACGTGTCGATTCCGGGGTGTTATATGTCCGGACGTGTCGATTCCGGGGTGTAATATGTCCGGATGTGTCGATTCCGGGGTGTAATATGTCCAGACGTGTCGATTCCGGGGTGTCATATTTCCAGACGTGTCGATTCCGGGGTGTAATATGTCCGGACGTGTCGATTCCGGGGTGTTATATGTCCGGACGTGTCGATTCCGGGGTGTTATATGTCCGGACGTGTCGATTCCGGGGTGTTATATGTCCGGACGTGTCGATTCCGGGGTGTTATATGTCCGGACGTGTCGATTCCGGGGTGTTATATGTCCGGACGTGTCGATTCCGGGGTGTAATATGTCCGGATGTGTCGATTCCGGGGTGTAATATGTCCAGACGTGTCGATTCCGGGGTGTCATATTTCCAGACGTGTCGATTCCGGGGTGTAATATGTCCGGACGTGTCGATTCCGGGGTTTCATATGTCCAGACGTGTCGATTCCGGGGTGTCATATGTCCGGACGTGACGATTCTGGGGTGTCATATGTCCGGACGTGTCGATTCCGGGGTGTCATATGTCCGGACGTGTCGATTCCGGGGTGTCATATGTCCGGACGTGACGATTCTGGGGTGTAATATGTCCAGACGTGTCGATTCTGAGGTGTAATATGTCCAGACGTGTCGATTCCGGGGTGTAATATGTCCGGACGTGTCGATTCCGGGGTGTTATATGTCCGGACGTGTCGATTCCGGGGTGTTATATGTCCGGACGTGTCGATTCCGGGGTGTTATATGTCCGGACGTGTCGATTCCGGGGTGTAATATGTCCGGATGTGTCGATTCCGGGGTGTAATATGTCCAGACGTGTCGATTCCGGGGTGTCATATTTCCAGACGTGTCGATTCCGGGGTGTAATATGTCCGGACGTGTCGATTCCGGGGTTTCATATGTCCAGACGTGTCGATTCCGGGGTGTCATATGTCCGGACGTGACGATTCTGGGGTGTCATATGTCCGGACGTGTCGATTCCGGGGTGTCATATGTCCGGACGTGTCGATTCCGGGGTGTCATATGTCCGGACGTGACGATTCTGGGGTGTAATATGTCCAGACGTGTCGATTCTGAGGTGTAATATGTCCAGACGTGTCGATTCCGGGGTGTAATATGTCCAGACGTGTCGATTCCGGGGTGTAATATGTCCAGACGTGTCGATTCCGGGGTGTCATATGTCCGGACGTGTCGATTCCGGGGTGTCATATGTCCGGACGTGTCGATTCCGGGGTGTCATATGTCCGGACGTGACGATTCTGGGGTGTAATATGTCCAGACGTGTCGATTCTGGGGTGTCATATGTCCAGACGTGTCGATTCCGGGGTGTAATATGTCCGGACGTGTCGATTCCGGGGTGTAATATGTCCGGACGTGACGATTCTGAGGTGTAATATGTCCAGACGTGTCGATTCCGGGGTGTAATATGTCCAGACGTGTCGATTCCGGGGTGTAATATGTCCGGACGTGTCGATTCCGGGGTTTCATATGTCCAGACGTGTCGATTCCGGGGTGTCATATGTCCGGACGTGTCGATTCCGGGGTGTCATATGTCCGGACGTGTCGATTCCGGGGTGTCATATGTCCGGACGTGACGATTCTGGGGTGTAATATGTCCAGACGTGTCGATTCTGGGGTGTCATATGTCCGGACGTGACGATTCTGAGGTGTAATATGTCCGGATGTGTCGATTCTGGGGTGTCATATGTCCGGACGTGTCGATTCCGGGGTGTAATATGTCCGGACGTGTCGATTCCGGGGTGTAATATGTCCGGACGTGTCGATTCCGGGGTGTAATATGTCTGGACGTGTCGATTCCGGGGTGTAATATGTCCAGACGTGTCGATTCTGAGGTGTAATATGTCCAGACGTGTGTTTTCTGTGCTGTAGTTTGGGGTCCGAGGATGTTTGCAGACCCGGCTCCTGCTGCAGAATCATCCAGCTTCGCTCACGTTCAGAGGAGGGTTCGACGGCACCGCACAATCTTCACCGAGGAACAGCTGGCGGCTCTGGAGGATCTGTTCCGGCAGAACCAGTATCCCGACATCAACACCCGAGAGGATCTGGCCCAGCGCACACACCTGCGCGAGGAGAGAGTCGAGGTCATCCAGAACCATTCATAAGTCATCTTTCACCCTTAAACTCCCAGCTTACAAAAGTATGCTCTTGTTCCTATTAAAGGGATAGTTCACCCAAGAATGAAAATTAGCCCATGATTTACTCATTTACATTTATTCATTTAGCTGACCGCTTTTATCGAAAGCAACTTACAATTGCTATATGTCAGAGGTCGCACGCCTCTGGAGCAACTAGGGGTTAAGTGTCTTGCTCAGGGAACATTGGTGTCTCACAGTGGATTCGAACCCGGGTCTCTCACACCAAGGGCATGTGTCTTATCCACTGCGCCATCACCACCCCACAAGCCAACCTAGGTGTCTATGACATTCTTCTATTATTCTCATTTGTAAGTCGCTTTGGATAAAAGCGTCTGTTAAATGAAGAAATGTAAAATGTAAATGTTCTTTCAGACGAATACAATCGGAGTTATATAAAAAAAATGTCCTAGCTCTTCCAAGCTTTATAATGGGAGTAAATGGCTGTTTCTGTTTTGAAGTCCATAAAAGTGCATCTATTCATCATAAAAGTGCATCCATCCATCATAAAAGTGCATCTATCCATCATAAAAGTGCATCTTTCCATCATAAAAGTGCATCTATTCATCATAAAAGTGCATCCATCCATCATAAAAGTGCATCTATCCTTCATAAAAGTGCATCTATCCATCATAAAAGTGCATCTCTCCATCATAAAAGTGCATCTATCCATCATAAAAGTGCATCTATCCATCATAAAAGTGCATCTTTCCATCATAAAAGTGCATCTGTTTATCATAAAAGTGCATCTGTTTATCATAAAAGTGCATCTTTCCATCATAAAAGTGCATCTGTTTATCATAAAAGTGCATCTATCCATCATAAAAGTGCATCTATCCATAATAAAAGTGCATCTATCCATCATAAAAGTGCATCTATCCATCATAAAAGTGCATCTCTCCATCATAAAAGTGCATCTTTCCATCATAAAAGTGCATCTGTTTATCATAAAAGTGCATCTATCCATCATAAAAGTGCATCTTTCCATCATAAAAGTGCATCTTTCCATCATAAAAGTGCATCTTTCCATCATAAAAGTGCATCTTTCCATCATAAAAGTGCATCTCTCCATCATAAAAGTGCATCTTTCCATCATAAAAGTGCATCTGTTTATCATAAAAGTGCATCTATCCATCATAAAAGTGCATCTGTTTATCATAAAAGTGCATCTGTTCATCATAAAAGTGCATCTCTCCATCATAAAAGTGTCGAGAGTGCATCCAAGTAATTCGCGAGCACAAATCTCTCAACTCGCTGACGGATTTTCTTCACTCTCGCATTAAACTGGATGCACGTTCTCAAATATACAGTTGTTAATTCAAAATACATTTGTCATTAAAATAACGCCACAGAAGCGGCCTCAAATAAACTATAAGAAAGGTGAAGATAATCGTGTCTGAAAGCTGCAATCGATTTTTTATTGGTTAAAATCAATGGAGAACATCTCGTATTAATCTCGGCCCACACTATGTTGCTGTCTGGGAACATTAGCAGAACGTTCTTAGAACATATTTTTGCTAGCTGTGATCTGACTTGTGCAAGCCTGATTAATGCTGGAAGTCTCTATAATAACTGTGATTGTTTTAGGTGTGGTTCAAGAACCGACGGGCGAAATGGAGACGACAGAAGCGGCTTCCCTTCAGCCTTCCAGACGACTGGAAAACTGTCCTTCACAGCGACTGACGCCAACATCATGATCTCAGTCTTACGCACACACACATACACACACACACTCTCCTAAAGAACAGAAGAGCTGAAACCCTTCATTTATCAGTTGCAATCATTTGTTGACAAATATTATAAAAACATAGTGTGTTTCCCGTTCATAAATTCCCCCTGTGGTGAAAATCCAGCTTTTAATGTTGTTTCTATGTCTATGTGGTGTTTTTAATACGCTTTAAGACAAACCATGTGTAAATTCATAAGTCGACAGCATTGCTGAATATTTTCTGCTTAAAACTGCAGTGAACCAAAGACAGTCTCAAAAACACGCTTTGAAATCGCTGGTGTTTCTGACGTCACAAACTACCTTGTAACCAATCAGATCAACGTGTGATCGTCAACGAGTGGATCTCTGAGTGAGTGAGTGAGTGGAGGCGGGGCTTATTTGCATATTCATAGAACCGCGCATACTAAATGAGGCGAGGGTGTCGAGCTACATTCAAGGTATTTTAAGACAGGAGGATTTTTTTTTTTCAAGGAAAAAACTTTTAAATATGTCATTTTGGTGATTAAAGATGAATTTTAAGGGATACAATTATTGGGGACTTTAATAATTAAACATTATATTTTTATGTTCTTTTTTTATTATGTTTTATATTAATTTTCATACAAATGATCTTGCCAATACATTATAAATGTACAGTTATTCTAAAAATAAAACCTAATGTATCCCTGTCACAGACCTATAATCAATTAAATAATCAACATAGAAAACGTTATTATATCATACAGCATGTAGGGCAGCAACATAAGGTTTTATCATTAATAAAAATCATGGATGAGTGGAGAATGCATGAGGGAAATCATGACACTTTTAATGTATAAAGAAATCTCTTATTCTGGAGAACTTAGTTTATATACAAGAAAATATGTAAAATTGATCAAGATAAAGAGTCCTGGACAGAGAAATGGACAGATCTGTTATGTATTATTCACTTCTGTTTCACGTTAAATGTCTGTTTTTTTCTTTGAAAGTTAATAAAGAAATTAATTAAATAAACCCCGCTGATCTTTTTATTTTATACAACAAAATGGCACAAAACAGTTATTATACAAAGAAAATACAGTCGTGGAAGGCTCACACAAATAAAGAAATAAAAATACTAACATTTAAATAATAAGGAAAAGAAAGAGAAAAAAGAAACTTAAAACAGATTATAAAATACTAACAGATTATACAATTTTATTACACTTCGATTTTCCATTTTAGTGAGGGAATCTGAGAAGTATTTTAATTCGTTTCTGAATATAATAAACAAAGGAGATGGTTTAAAAAGAAATCTACATTTATGCCAGTAATATAATGTTATTAAACTCCGCTGATCTCCGCACAACATGTTGCTCTGGTGACGTCAGAGGAATGAGATGTAGATCGGTTGCGCATGCGCAGACGGAGCACAGCCCCAGTTTCGATTCTTTCCAGGCAGAAAAACTAATCCAAACACATCAGTGACTGACAGTCGAATTAAACCTTCTTGACTCTTAAAGCTTTCTGCTTTCACACTGTGTTCTCCTCAGATGCTCAAAACACGTAAGATGTTGCTGGTTTTATTATTATTGTGCGGTAAATAAACAGTGAAGTGATGCTAGCGACGCTCGTGAAGCTCAATGAATGGACAGAATTCCTATAAACACAATATTAACGAGCATTTGAGTTAAACACTGTATTTTCTTGCTTTTCTGTGCTATTTGAGCAGGTGTCAGTGTGTTAATGATAGTGTTTTAGTGTTAAATAAGTCAGTTTAGCAGTAGCTGCTAACGCACACCGAGTTTACATGGAGTTTTTTTTAAACATCTTTACAATTTGTATGGTATTATATTTATATCTTCTGTTTGCCTGTACAAACTGTTTTTGCTGTGATAAAGAATGAAATAAATAATAACACACAACAAAACTAACTAAACGAAATACAGTACTTCTATATTATTATACTATAAGTTACTATAATGAATTATTGGAGAGATACATTTATTCCTCCAGCATAACTGTGGAAAAGTTTGAGGAAAAAGTGTGTAAAATATCAAATAAATAACAAAAATTAATTAATTAAACTAATAAACGTGTGTGTGTGTATATATATATATATATATATATATATATATATATATATATATATATATATATATATATAATTTAATATAAAATATAAAATAAATATTATTAATATAAAAAAAATAACTAAAATTTGATTAAAATAAATGTAATAACTAACAAAAATAAGATTAAAATAAATAAATGAGTAATTAAACAAATGGTGTAATAATAAAACTTAACAGAAACTGAATATTTAGAATTGTTAATTTATTAGTATTGGGTCTTTAACAAGAATATAAACGATTGAAAACCCCCGATTTAGCAGACGCTTTTATCCAAAGAGGAGGAATACAACAAGAGATTCACCTTAAAGAGGCAAAAAACACAAGATTATGAAGTCAGTCTTCTTTGCTTAGTAATAAAAGCAGAATGTGAATATGTAATATTTATTGGCCTATAGTCACTGAGAGAATAATCCATTACTTTGGCTTTCTGTTCTTGTATGTAGGGAGAAGAAATGTCACGTAAATCAAGCATGAACGCGTCGAAACAGACGACCTCTCTGAAAGCTAAAGGACTCAAAGACATCAGGATTGATGAAGAGGTCAAAATCTCAGTGAACATCGCGCTGGAGCGGTTCCAGTACAGCGACGACAAAGGTTTGAGTTCTGTGGCTAAAACAAGCTCTTTTATCATCATCTGATGCTGAAAACCCGTCACCTAATTTGTTGGTTCTGTTCAAAATTGCTAGTAAATCTCTGGTTATGATATGTTATTGGGAAATATGGGATTCAATCTTTTTGTCAACTTGTTTTCTTTCGATTAGCACAGGTTTTATGTGTACATTTTTTGAGGCGATTAAGCTTGAGTGAACTTTTTTTTTACTCAAAAAGTGCAATATAGAGGAGTTTGGTCCAGTGAGGATTATATATCCTAAAAATATAACCAAGTGGAAGCAAGTAAATAATGAATAGAAGAGGGCCTAAGACAGAACCCTGAGGAACACCGCAGGTGAGATTAGATGATTTCGATCGAAAACTCGATATTTTGTTTCGAGTCCAAATATCTAAAAATTATTAAATTAAGATATATTTACTAGATAAGTAAAATGCCATTAAATATTATGTCTTGTTTTCTGGGGAAATGCATCAAAATTAAGAGAGTTGTTGCTTAAAAAAAGCAAAATTATCTGCCAATGGGTTAAGAAATATAATGTTAATTCAAACAGAATTATTATTATTATCAAATAGATTATTTTTCTTCTCCCATTGTCAGATAATTTAGCTTGTTTAAGCAAAAACTCACTTAATTTTGATTTATTTCCCCAGAAAACATGTCATAATATCTGATGTCATTTTACTCGTCTAATAAATGCATCTTGATCTAAGAATTTTTAGATATTTGGACTGGAAACAAAACAAAGATACTAAGCAAGAAAAGCATTTTTTGCAGTGCATGCAAGAAGGACCTCTGGTTAATGAACCAGAGTCAGCTATTGGATTTTTTCTTGTTTTATATATTTATATTTGGATTTTTTTCTTGTTTTATATATTTATATTTTATATTATTATAAGTCCCCCTCAAGTCAATAATTTCACCCCTTAAAACTCATCTTTGATCACCAAAATGACATATTTAAAAGTTTTTTCCTTTAAAATAAATTTCTTCATGCCTTAAAATATCTTGAATGTAACTCGACACCCTTGCCTCATTTAGTATGCGCGATTCTATGAATATGCAAATGAGCCCCGCCTCCACTCACTCACTCAGAGATCCACTGGTTGACGATCACACGTTGATCTGATTGGTTACAAGGTAGTTTGTGACGTCAGAAACTCCAGCGATTTCAAAGCGTGTTTTTGAGACTGTCTTTGGTTCACTGCAGTTTTAAGCAGAAAATACTCAGCAATGCTGTCGACTTATGAATTTACACATGGTTTGTGTCAAAGCGTATTAAAAACACCACATAGACACATAAACAACATTAAAAGCTGGATTTTCACCACAGGGGGAGTTTAATGTTTTAAAAATTATTGTTTTGTCTCATAGAGCTGGATTTCCCTTCTTCATTGACAAATTCTGAGAGAGCGTTCGTTCATCGGCTTGCTCAATCGCTGGGCTACGTCTCGAAAAGCAGAGGGTAAGTTGACTCGCATATCAAACAAACTCACGCAGAACTGACATTTACGTATTATTACACATGCAAGCCGGTGATGCTGTCAGACTTGACTACAAAGTTACTGATGATTACGAGATCTCTTCTCTGATGTGGGCGGGGCAACAACCTGTCACTCACATGAGATCCACCAATAGCAAACCACAACCATCCAATCAACTCCCCATGGACATACTTAAGCCCCGCCCACATTTGTTCCAGCCATTTCACGTGGACAAACACTGCTGTTTAAAAGTTTTAATGTTTTTAAAAGTAGTCTCTTCTGTTCACTTATTTGATTAAATACTGATAATAATCATAAATGTTTCTTGATCATCAAATCATCATATTATAGTGATTTCTGAAGGATCATGTGACACTGAAGACTGGAGTAATGATGCTGAAAATTCACAGGAATAAATTACACTTTACTATATATTCACATAGAAAACAGCGGATTTACATTATAATAATATTTCACTGTTTTACTGTATTTTTGATCAAATAAATGCAGCCTTGGTGAGCAGAAGAGACTTCTTTTAAAAACATCAAAACTCTTCAAAATCTTACAGATCCCAAACTTTTGTTTGTGGACACAATTATCTCTGTAAAGCTGCGTTAAAACAATCTGTATTGTATAAAGCGCTGTATAAATAAAGGTGACTCGACTAGAAGACTAGCAAGACTTTAAGTTCCTCTAATGTGTTGTTTGCAGGAAAGGCTCGAGTCGATGTCTGACTGTGAGGAAGAAGGACGGCACGGAGTCGGCTCGGTCCATCATGACCTGCAGTCTCACACACAACTCCAAACACATGGTGCAGAATCTCCTGCAGAGGTTCCCCATCACCAGTAAAGAGCGCAGTGAGCTCCAGCCTCGCACCGAGAGAGCCGTGCTCGCTTCTCCCGACAGCGGTGAGCCTCACTGGGTTATTACAGTTTAACGGGGTGGTTGATTATGATTTCACTTCTCTAACTTTAGTTAGTGTGTAGTGTTGCTGTTTGAGCAGAAACAACATCTGCAAAGTTCAGATCAAAGGGAGATATTCGCTTTTACAGAAATCACCGACCCAACGCCGGCGATTATGCCCTAAATTACTACATGATTAACTAACTGTATGTTTTTCTATGTACATTTCTGAAATCCACTTTCTGTAAAGCTGTTTTGAAACAATATGTATTGTGAAAAGCGCTATACAAATACATTTTAATTGAATTGAATTGAAATCACTTTTTAAGGACTACAACTTTTCTCACTTAGTATATTTGACTTGTTTCCAGTCCAAATATCTAAAAAATTTAAAGTAAGCATTTGCGTAAAGGAAAATTACATAGGTACGGAAGCTTGCTTCCGCCACAGAATGAAAAATAAAAAAGGTAATTGCGACTTTTTATCTCACAATTTTGACTTTTTTTTCTCACTATTGCGAGTTTACATCTCGCAATTCTGACTTTATTTATATATAAAGTCAGAATTGCATGATATAAAGTCAGAATTGCGTGATATAAAGTCAGAATTATGTGATATAAAGTCGGAATTGCGTGATATAAAGTCAGAATTATGTGATATAAAGTCGGAATTGCGTGATATAAAGTCAGAATTATGTGATATAAAGTCGGAATTGCGTGATATAAAGTCAGAATTATGTTATATAAAGTCGGAATTGCGTGATATAAAGTCAGAATTATGTGATATAAAGTCGGAATTGCGTGATATAAAGTCAGAATTATGTTATATAAAGTCGGAATTGCGTGATATAAAGTCAGAATTATGTTATATAAAGTCGGAATTGCGTGATATAAAGTCAGAATTATGTTATATAAAGGGGTAATTCCAGCGTTATGGATGTGACATTTGAACTCATAATGACAGGTGAAATGTCTCAGAAAAAAAAAACTTCTTACAATATTTAAATTGGAAATATGTTTTTCTAAAATATATTTAAGCACCCCCAAAAAAGGAAAATATGCATGCGTTATGGATGTGACGGGAAATGACAGAGTTTTTGGTATACTGTTCGATTTCCTTTAAAGTCTGTGAACTTTTAAATCCAATGTATAAATATTGCTATCCACATGATGAAGGGGTCTTAGCTGAACATAAAAATATCAATGTTTAAAATATATATATTTTTATGAAGTGTATTATGAGGAAAAACCAACGTTATGGATGTGACAAAAACCCTGTTATGGATGTGACGCGTCTGAAATACATAGAATCTGTTTGGAAAACCAACAATCAAACCATCATGGCACTTTTGTTGACGCATAATGGCTGTGTTTTCACATTAAGAAGACTGTCGGAAATGATTCGGAAGACCCCCCCCCCCAATTATGAATTAGTTTTTTTTTTAGCTTGGATCTTACTGTACATCTTAATTCAATATGTAAAAGTATTGAAGTATTGGTTTTTAGCATCATCTTACCATATTATCCATCTGTCGTTGTGGTAGGCGTTTAGCTTTAAGATCACACTATCTTCGAGCTGTCAAAACCTGAGCTTGAATGACAGGAAGCGCGAGCGAATTAGAGGGCGCCTGTTTCGCGCCTAAACCAATCAGGTTCCTCGCGCAATTGCAGGAGGCCTCTCGACTAGGACGTGAATAGGCTACTATAAACACATAGACGGAACATTAGAGCAGAGACTATTACGGAAGACAGTCAAAATTAAAATACATTAAAAATTAATGTTTGTCATATAGGAGTTCAAAACACAGGTTTCCTCCACAGTCAGGTGAACCGATGGACATTATTGTCCGTAGATGTGTGTCACTAGCAATCATGTAACGCCTACGTTTTTTGTGTCTAAATGATCGCACGGTTTTCGGCCAGTTTATGGATTTTAATGCACAGCCGCGAGTCAAAATCATCCCATTTTATTTCGTATAAAAATGATTTGACAAAATAATTGACACGCAATATTATTAGCCTATTATTATTATTATTTTATCAGCGTGATCGTACCGAGCCTCTAAAGGGACGTGGTGGTGGAAAAAGCACATACAGATTACACAATCAGAGAGTTGCCTATTTCTTTTCGTTTTGATCTTTGCAATCTTTCTATAGATAGGCTATATTTCTGAGAGGCATACGTCGAGTTTCTGTTCAGTTATGAGACGCGCTCAAGTTTACGTGTTGCAAGTGATCACACCTCCATGCTATTGATGAAACTTTGATTTAAAATTAAGATACAATTTATACAAAACGAAATTCACTTTAAATAAAGTCTTTCTACAAAACAAAACTTGAAATGAAGTGGCCAAAATCATTTCGGTCTTGAAACAGATCACAATAGTCATATGCATGATTTAATATGAAGCGTCCGTAACGGTCACGTCCGTAACGCATTATTATGGTTGTTCAGACCAAAGTAGTGAGATGAATTGTCTATCCTAATAAGCATAAACATAATTTAGCTTTGTAAATAAAGTTTCAAGTTATTTGCATTTATAATTGTCATATTAAATAAACTAAACCTTTAAAACGTTATGGACGTGACAGTGCACTGAAGCGTCAAGACCTCTTTATTATAGCCCTTATAAATTCAACAGGCAGTGCTGTTATGACCAAATTAGTATATGTATTTCTCAGGCATGCCTCCATCTTTCTGCAAAATGCTTACTGTTAAAATAAAGTTTAAAAAGGGGGGTCTTTGATATCTTTTTTTGAAAGCATGAAATATGGCTGGTTGAAAATGTAATTTAAGCATTGTTGCTCACCTCATATCTGGTGGATAAACAAGGCAATTTTCTTAAAATTTTTGTTAAAGCACATTAATACAGTATATTACAGACCTAAATGGACAACTTAAAAAGGGTTTTGTTCTTTTGGTTAAAACTTTATTTTTTCATGGTAAAGATGACCTTTGCATGGAATTGCCCAAAGTCAGAATTACTTTATATCACATAATTCTGACTTTATATCACGCAATTCCGACTTTATCACATAATTCTGACTTTATATCACGCAATTCCGACTTTATATCACATAATAAAGTCAGAATTGCGTGATATAAAGTCGGAATTATGTGATATAAAGTCGGAATTGCGTGATATAAAGTCAGAATTATGTTATATAAAGTCGGAATTGCGTAATATAAAGTCATAATTATGTGATATAAAGTCGGAATTGCGTGATGTAAAGTCAGAATTATGTGATATAAAGTCGGAATTGCGTGATGTAAAGTCAGAATTATGTGATATAAAGTCGGAATTGCGTGATATAAAGTCAGAATTATGTGATATAAAGTCGGATTTGCGTGATATAAAGTCAGAATTATGTGATATAAAGTCGGAATTGCGTGATATAAAGTCAGAATTATGTTATATAAAGTCGGAATTGCGTGATATAAAGTCAGAATTATGTTATATAAAGTCAGAAATTGCGAGATATAAAGTCAGAATTATGTTATATAAAGTCGGAATTGCGTGATATAAAGACAGAATTATGTGATATAAAGTCGGAATTGCGTGATATAAAGTCAGAATTATGTGATATAAAGTCGGAATTGCGAGAAAAAAAGTCTGAATTCTTAGTTTTCTCTCTCGCAATTCTGACTTTATAACATGCAATTCTGACTTAATATCTCACAATTCTGACTTTATATCTCACAATTGCGACTTTTTTTCTCACAATTATGACTTTTTATCTCACGATTCTTAATTTTTTTCTCACAATTGCGAGATATGAAGTCAGAATTGGAGAAAAAAGTCAGAATTGTGAGATAAAAAGTCGCAATTATTATTATTATTTATTTATTTAGTGGCGGAAACAAGCTTCCATACATAGGTAATTATATCTTGTTTAAAAAAAAAAAAAATTAAGTGAGTTTTGGGTTAAAACAAGCATAATAATTTGCCAATGTGGTAAAAAAATAAAACACACAACTTAGACACCAGTGGTGAGTCTGCACTGGATTATGAAGAATAATCTGATGTTTTCCAGTAATAATGAGTAGTTTGCGCTTTTAAAAATGAAAAGTATTGTTCAAATCCTGCAAGGTACATCCTTGAACAAAGCAAAGTTTGGAATAATTAAGATTTTTTTTTGCTCACACTGCAAAAAATGCTTTTCTTACTCAGTATTTTTGACTTGTTTCTAGTCCAAATATCAAAAAAATTGAATCAAGAAGCATTTACTAGATGAGTAAAAAGCCATTAGATATTATGTCTTGTTTACAAATTAAAAAAAAAAAAATCAAGAAGCATTTACTAGATGAGTCTTGTTTAATAAAAAAAATTAATAAAAAATTAAGTGAGTTTTTGCTTAAAACAAGTGAAAATATCTGCCAATAATACAAAATGGAAAACAATTATTTTTCTTACCCCCATTGGCAGATAATTTTGCTTGTTTTAAGCAAAAACTCACTTCATTTTGTTTGTTTTTTTTATCAGAAAACAAGATATAATTTCTTTTGTCATTTTACTCATCTAGTAAATGCATCTTGATTTAAGAATTTTTAGATATTTTGACTGGAAACAAGACAAAAATACTGAGTGAGAAAAGCATTTTTTTGCAGTGCATCAAAGCTGTATTTATTTGATTTGATTATTTCCCTTATTTGATCTTCTCTCGCTGGTTCTTTCCTCTAGACAGTAAAAGCAGGACCAGCGGGCGTCTCAGTCACGGGATTCCTCAGGTTCCTCACACCCGAGGCCCGTCTGAACTGGATTGTTTTCGGAGATCGTTGCCCGTTTATGAGCGTCAGGAGGAGCTGGTCCAGACCATCAGGGAGAATCAGGTGGTGCTGGTCCTGGGGGAGACCGGCTCAGGCAAAACCACACAGGTCAGCACTGTAAAACACTTCTGAGTTATCATAGCCCTGACTGGATCACTATCTTTAGTTGTTCAGAGAACTTGCTGCTCTTCGGACAAAATTTCGTTTTTTACTTCATCGGAATGGTGTGAAACTTGGTAAAGGTTTTGGCACTTGCTGTGTGAACACACAGATAAATCATGGACATGATTGAACAGGTTAAATGGTCCTGATAATAATAGTCACACTTGTGCTCCTCGCGGTTAAAAATGAGCGCATTGGAAATGAATGAGAGAGTTTCCTCTAGTGGAAGCGTTTGGTACTGCAGCCGAACAACATCTCACTGAACGCTCATTTACTGAGATATCAGCTCACATGTGCAACACTACTCGCTTACATTTATGCCTGCCATTTTATCACACTCTTAGAGTAAAACGTGTTTTCGAAAATATAGATTTCTTATCAAAATTGAAAATAGCATTTTTGTGCATTTTTCATAACGATAAACATAAAATTCTATATCTTTTTTTAAGTTCACTTTTTAAAACTTTTGTAACTCCAGCAATAATCTGCCAAGTGTCGTGTTTGAAAAGAGATCAAACTTCAGTCTGTCGCTCTAAAGCATTCAAGATTTACCTCAGTTTAAGCTGGAGGTTTAATTATCAGGTCTATGCTCAAAAAGTGAATAAATGGATTATACCGTAAATACAGTGTAAATATAATTTAGTACCATAAAATCCCCTAAAAATACAAAATATTAAATAAAATACATTATCAAACTAAAATATAGTACATCCATTTAATTAAAAGAAACTTTTTTTTGACCAACATGTGTGAAGAGAAAACTTAACCTTTTTGCGACCTTATGGACATATTTGTCTTTTTCAGTTTTGTTTTTTTGATAATTGTCCATGTGTTAATGCCAACTGCATAAATTTTGGCACATGTGTGTATTTTTATTGGAATTTTACTATTTCACCCCTATTTCCTTTAAAAAATCTATTTTGCTCTAGTTATACAAAATAGTTCCTTTCGGGGACCTTAAGAACAAAAAATGTCCCCATTGAAACCCATTAAAACTGCAATTTTTAATCCCAGGGCCGTTTAACTATAAAATGATGAAATCTTGGTTAATTAGGCTCTCATTCTGTTGGCCAGGCTTCAAAGTGTACATCTGTACTATTTTTTTTTTACCAGATGGAGCCATTTTCTCAGGTTTGGCCTATAAAGCAAATACTCAATTTATTCCTGTTTTCTGCTTATGCATATTAAAAAGCCAATTAGATAAATTATGCCGCTATTATTGTGTGGGTCTGTTGGTGTGGATGTCAGAGTGTGGTTTGTACTTGTTAATAAAAAATTGTGTGTGTGTGTGTGTGTTCTTGTACCTAATGGGGAAAATCTGGTAGTGTGCCCAAACAAACTCTCACTGAAAGCTCATTTTTTGAGATATCAACCTCCCCTTTGGAACAATACTTGTTTAGATTTATGTCTTTGATTTTCTAGCAGTTTTAAAGTTCAATATGTTTCATAAAATGTATATTTTATATAAAATATTGTTCATGAATAATTTTCATAAACTGAAACCTCTATATCTTTCACTTTTTTTTACTTCAACAATAATCTGCCAAGAGTCCTCTTTAAAATGAGATCAAACTTAACTCCCAAGCTTCAAACTTCTATGACAGTTTTTTAATACGGACATTTTTTTCTTCTATGGACCTATGTGCAACTTTCTTAAATTGACGCACAAGGGTTAATAAGGCTATAGTCAGCTTTGCTCCTGATTTGATTCATTTTCTGCAGCCATTCCCAAACGTTTGTTCTGGTTTCACTTTTTAAACTTTTTCTACTTCAACATTAATCTGCCAAGAGTCTTCTTTAACTTTCGGTCTATTTTTTTTAATTTGCGCATGAGGGTTAATACTGGAATAGTCAGCTTAGCTTCCGATGTAATTAATTTTCTGCAGCCATTCCCAAACGAGTGTTGGGTTATCTGTATTAAACGCTTCAGAGATTCACATGAGAATAAATCGGTCTGAGCTTGACCCGCTTCTGTGTTCCTCACCCAGATCCCCCAGTTCCTCCTGGACGACTGCAGTGCGAATGGGATTCCCTGCCGGATCTTTTGCACTCAGCCCAGGAGATTAGCGACGATCGCGGTGGCGGAGCGTGTGGCGGCCGAGCGCGGCGAGAAGATCGGACAGACCGTCGGCTATCAGATCCGCCTGGAGAGCAGGTCAACAACTCCTCGACACCACATCGCTGTTTTCCCATGTGCACACTATCATCTAAGTGTGTTAGGAGTGTGTCACAAATCGTACACTGCTTTTCTTACTTAGTATTTTTGTCTAAGTGTTTACAGTCCGAATATCTAAAAATTCTCAAATCAAGATGCTTTACTAGATGAGTAAAATGCCATATTAAGTCTTGTTTTCTAGGGAAATAAATCAAAATTAAGTGAGTTGTTGCTTAAAACAAGCAAAATGATCTACCAAGGGGGTCAGAAAAATAATCTTGCTTCTGTTTGAATTAACATTTTTTTTCTGACCCCATTGGCAGATAATTCAGTTTTTTTTTGTTTTTTTTAAGCAACAACTCATTTAATTTTGATTTATTTCCCCAGAAAACAAGACATAATATCTTATGTAATTTTACTCTTCTAGTAAATGCAACTTGATTTAAGAATTTTGAGATATTTGGACTGGAAACAAGACAAAAATACTGAGTAAGAAAATAACTTTTTTGCAGTGCATTATGCGATAAAATGTATAATTGGAGCCTGTACTCCGTCGATTCTTACACCCAACAACACAACACAAAATTGTAAGCTTCTTATGTGCAGAATCTGTGCTGGTTTGTATTACCCGCCTCCAGTTTTCCCTTTGTTTTGCCTCCAGCTAACGCCGCCCGTGACGTAATTGTGACGTCGGTGCAAAAAAGGGTCTATAGGCGAATTGTTTGTGTACAATGACCTGAATCGTCTCCATCTAAATGACTGCAAATGTGCTGAGGAATTCTGGGTATGTGCTTCTTCTCAGAGTTTCTCCTAAAACCCTACTGACGTTCTGCACGAGTGGAGTTTTGCTAAGGACGCTAATGGCCGGAGACGACGCGATGTCTATGGTCACCCACGTCATTGTGGTGAGACTTTGAGCATTTATTTTTATACAATTTCTTACTGTTTTCTCCTGGTTTTAGGTTTTAGGCCTGAGATTTACTCACATGTGTGTATAGGGTAAATCCATACGAATCAGGAATGAGATCATGAGGGTGTTTGAATTGAGATTAGGGTTGGGTATCGTTTCAATTTTAACGATTCCGATTCCTATCGATTCCTAATTTCGATTCCAATAAGGTAAAAAAACAACCTTAGATATCATTCACATTTAGGCTAATCGCAACAAATAGATACAACTGAACAAAGATACGATTAAAATAAACAGTGAGAAACTGTAATCAAATGTAAAATAACACTGCACTTTATAAATAAAATAAACATTTCAAATATAGTTACAAAAGTTATTCAGTCAAGAACGAGTGAATTTTCTCTTCGTCTTTTGTAGTTTGATTGGTGTTATTGTAGAGACGGCAGCAGGAATTTTAGTGTCATATATATATCAGTTTATCAGTTTCCCTCTCCCGGAAGAATGACTCCCATTCCAGGAAGATTGACTCCCATTCCCTCCCACTCCCGGAGGATTGACTCCCACTCCCGGAAAATTGACTCCCATTCCCGGAGGATTGACTCCCACTCCCGGAAGATTGACTCCCATTCCCGGAGGATTGACTCCCACTCCCGGAAGATTGACTCCCATTCCCTCCCACTCCCGGAGGATTGACTCCCACTCCCGGAAGATTGACTCCCATTCCCGGAGGATTGACTCCCACTCCCGGAAGATTGACTCCCATTCCCGGAGGATTGACTACCACTTACGGAAGATTGACTCCCACTCCCAGAAGTTTGACTCCCACTCCCGGAAGATTGACTCCCACTCCCGGAAGATTGACTCCCATTCCCTCCCACTCCCGGAAGATTGACTCCCACTCCCGGAAGATTGACTCCCATTCCCTGAGGATTGACTCCCATTCCCTCCCACTCCCGGAGGATTGACTCCCACTCCCGGAAGATTGACTCCCACTCCCGGAAGATTGACTCCCATTCCCGGAGGATTGACTCCCACTCCCGGAAGATTGACTCCCATTCCCGGAGGATTGACTACCACTCGCGGAAGATTGACTCCCACTCCCAGAAGTTTGACTCCCACTCCCGGAAGATTGACTCCCACTCCCGGAAGATTGACTCCCATTCCCGTAGGGGTGCGCCGATCCGATACTCAGTATCGGTATTGCTCCGATACTACCAATAATTGCCGGATCGGGTATCACCAGACCGAGACCATCCAAATCCGATCCGATATTGTAGCCTACGAATGTTATTGTTATACAACACAAAAGGCACAAAACATTATAAAGCACTATAATCTTTTCGTGTACTATATTCCAAGTTTTCTGAAGCCATTACATAAAGTTTAATGTGAGGTACAGATTTAAATCGTTAAATTAATCTTCACCTAAGTGCTTCCCTGCGCTGCGGCTGTCAGTCATTCTCAGCACTGAAACAGACTTTAGACATAAAAGGACTTTAACGTGCTGGAGTTCCACATGTTACTTTCTACCGGGTGTCTGTTAGATCACAACACAACTGATCAGTGATCACAACACTGGAGTAGAGAGCGATACGCACATTAACTGAAATTTAAAACTGTTAAAAGGCTCAAACTAATGAATAAATAAAGAAATATATGTATATCTTACTTTTGTGCTTTGAACTTTTCAATGCGAGGCGCTGCGCGCCGTGACTCCATGTTGCTTCGAGCGCATCATTCTGCGCACGGGATGCGCATTAGGTTTCGTGCCGCTCTGAATTGGAGCCCTTCATATTACAGTACTTTTGCGCAATGGCAGTTTATTGATAGCCTTAGTTGTTCTGTCCAATCTATCATAAGTTGCTGCTTCATTAAAAAGTTGTGCTTAAAATTTTAAAATAAATGTCTTTTAATTATGTAGTATATATTTTGTCTGTATTGTTTTACAAAGTAAGGAAAATAATGTTTAAGTCAAGCTTTGATGCCTTTAACAAAAGAATAATCACAGTCTCTTCCCCACAGTGAGGCATACAGATACAGTTTATTAGATAATTTGGCACTGTTTTTTTAATTATTATTTTAGTATTGGATCGGATCGGTATCGGCCAATACTGAGTCCCAGGTATCGGAATCGGTATCGGAGGCAAAAAAGGCGGATCATGCCACCCCTACATTCCCGGAGGATTGACTCCCACTCCCGGAAGATTGACTCCCACTCCCAGAAGTTTGACTCCCACTCCCGGAAGATTGGCTCCCACTCCCGGAAGATTGACTCCCACTCCCGGAAGTTTGACTCCCACTCCCGGAAGATTGACTCCCACTCCCGGAAGTTTGACTCCCACTCCCGGAAGATTGACTCCCACTCCCGGAAGTTTGACTCCCACTCCCGGAAGTTTGACTCCCACTCCCGGAAGTTTGACTCCCACTCCCGGAAGATTGACTCCCACTCCCGGAAGATTGACTCCCATTCCCGGAGGATTGACTCCCACTCCCGGAAGATTGGCTCCCACTCCCGGAAGATTGACTCCCACTCCCGGAAGATTGACTCCTACTCCCGGAAGATTGACTCCCACTCCCGGAAGATTGACTCCCACTCCCGGAAGATTGACTCCCACTCCCGGAAGATTGGCTCCCACTCCCGGAAGGTTGACTCCCACTCCCGGAAGATTGACTCCCACTCCCGGAAGATTGGCTCCCACTCCCGGAAGATTGGCTCCCACTCCCGCAAGATTGACTCCCACTCCCAGAAGATTGACTCCCACTCCCGGAAGATTGACTCCCATTCCCAGAAGATTGACTCCCACTCCCGGAAGATTGACTCCCATTCACTCCCGGATGATTGACTCCCACTCCCGGAAGATTGACTCCCACTCCCAGAAGATTGACTCCCACTCCCGGAAGATTGACTCCCATTCACTCCCGGATGATTGACTCCCACTCCCGGAAGATTGACTCCCATTCACTCCCGGATGATTGACTCCCACTCCCGGATGATTGACTCCCACTCCCGGAAGATTGACTCTCACTCCCAGAAGATTGGCTCCCACTCCCGGAAGATTGGCTCCCACTCCCGGAAGATTGGCTCCCACTCCCGGAAGATTGACTCCCACTCCCAGAAGATTGACTCCCACTCCCGGAAGATTGACTCCCACTCCCAGAAGATTGACTCCCACTCCCGGAAGATTGACTCCCATTCACTCCCGGATGATTGACTCCCACTCCCGGAAGATTGACTCCCACTCCCGGAAGATTGACTCCCACTCCCGGAAGATTGGCTCCCATTCCCTCCCACTCCCGGAAGATTGCCTCCACCCCCAGAAGAATGACTCCCATTCCCTCCCACTTTTATTTTTTTATGATTTACAGTTTTATGTTATTTTATTGAACTGAAAGCCATCTTAAACAATGCACATTAAATTTCATATAAATCATCCATGCAAATACACACACACACACACACGCACGCGCACACATTACAGCGTCTTTCTTGACTCGTAAAAATTTGGTTTCTTCAGACCTGCTAGAAATGTCGGCGAGCACAACTGAGGTATAATTTTCCGACAGTAGTTGTTGCAGCGTGGCTTTTAATGTCTGACTCCGTTTTGATAATGATTTTATCGGCTTCAAAGTGCACAGGAAGTTGTCTTCTTCTTCTTCTATATTATTGGTGGTTAGCATTGCATATCAACGGTGCATTACCGCCACCAACTGTTACGGTTGGAGCACGTCATTCAGCAAACAGGAGAGGATAAAGATGAAGGGCAACTAGAATTGAGTTCAAAATTAAAATTTATAACTTATTTATATGAATGGTATATTTGTGTATAAAGTTGGGTATCATAGTGTTATTATGATTCCCGGTCCCACCCACTCCCGCTGACATTATTTCCTGTCTCGTCCCAATCCCGTGATTTTGTTTCCCATCCCGTAGGAACAGAAACTGAATAATCAAATGTAAAAATAAAACACTGCTTAGTTTTCACTGTATGAATTAAATATATACTGATTCTTATTAAAGCTACAAAAGTTATTCAGCAAACAGCAGTGAGTAATTTTCTTCAGTTATTGCAAGCTGTTGCGATATGCATATACATTTGCGATATTTCGATAGTTTCGATATATTGTGCAGCCCTAGTTTAAAGTTGTAATCAAATGCCTACAAAGTTTTTAATTTTATAACAAGTATTCGATTAATCCTCATGATGATTTGTGGTCCTGTAGGACGAGGTGCACGAGCGAGACGGACTGACGGACTTCTTACTCACGAAGATGAAGGACATGCTTCAGAAGATGCCGTCGCTAAAGCTAATCCTGTCTAGCGCCGCGCTGGACGTCAGTCTGTTCATCAGATACTTCGGCGCCTGTCCCGTTATTCACAGTAGGAAACATATTCATGGGTTTATTCAAGCTGGAAAAAATACACATACAGTCAAACCAAAATTTATTCAGACACCATTTCTCACATTATCACAGTTTATTCGCTATAGTTTCGAAAATGGTAATAAAATATGACAAGAATCAGTTGATATTTCACTGGTTTTGTCCGTCCTTCTGTTAGACTCTCACACATGAATTATGTTGAATATCTGTCAGCTGTTAAATTTAACTACACAATTAGATAAGACCAGTTTAGCTCAACCAATCACCAAGCAATGCTTCATGTTGTTCAGTCTGTGGTGTAAAAAGGTGCATTAGCAATTAAAGAAAAACACTTCAGCAAAACATGATCAGCTCAAAGTGTCCCAATCATTTTTGGTCCCAAATATTTATGATTTTTACTGGTAGTCGCTGTATGAAGAATTTTTGGGTATAATATGTCACAGTTTACTTTATTTTGCTCTCCTCACTTGCTTAAATGAACTACAGTGTACTGCACACACTAGTGAAAAAGAGTCTGGTGTCTGAATAATTTTTGGTTTGACTACATCAGTTCTATAATTCTATTTATTTTAATACTTCCTTAAATTTGCATTTTAATTACAATTCTGTGCCACCTCAATTCAAATGAATAACTTTAATTCTGATTGGAGCACGACCCTGATAAACATCGAACATGAATATTAGTGTGATAATGTGATGTTTTGAAATGAGAGTGTTGAATAATAACGTTGAGTTTTCTTTGAAGTCAAAGGTTGCCCATATGAGGTCAAGCAACTCTTTCTAGAGGATATTCTGCGGACCACCGGATACACCAACAAAGACATGATTAAATACAAGAAGGAGGCGCAAAAAGGTGACGTTTACAGCTAAAATACAATAGTGCTCAAACGTCTTAAAGAGTCTCTTCTGCTCAGCAAGGCTGCGTTTATTTAATCAAAAATACAGTAAAAACAAAGAAATATTATTATACTGTAAATCGGTGTTTTCTATGTGAATATATAGTAAAGTATAATTTATTCCTGTGAATTTTCAGCATCATTACTCCAGTCTTCAGTGTCACATGATCCTTCAGAAATCACTATAATATGATGATTTGATGATCATTTATGATTATTATCAGTGTTGAAAACAGTTATTTTTATTGGAAACATTGATTCACAACCATTAAGAAAATTTGGCTCAGGAAGTTTTTTTTTTTTTTTTAAAGAAATTAATACTTTTATTCATCAAGGATGCACTAAACCGATCAAAAGTGACAGTAAAGACATTTATAATGTTACAAAAGATTCTATTTCAAATAAATGCTGTTCTTTTGAACTTTTTATTCATCAAAGAATCCTGAAAAATAAAATGTGTGACGGTTCCCACAAAATATGAAGCAGCACAACTGTTTTCAACACTGATAATAATCTTGGATGACGTTATCAGGACATTTTTATTTGAAAGGGAACTAATCCTTTAATAGGCAAGACATTGATATTAAAAGATCAAATTCTGTACACACCTTATTAATAATTCATACTATGCACAGAAAAGCAGATGAGCCCATAATGTGAACGCAACACATTTAATTACATGTTAAGCGTTTTCCTTCCATAGAAAACTGTTATTATAAAGAAAACGCTTAACGTGACTTTCTATGGGAGGATGGGCAGAAAAAATCCTTTAAATGGTATTCAATGCAAAACAAAAATGAAAAATACCTGAAACCAGGACCTGTGTGTTTCCCCTTCAGAAGAGCGCCAGCAGTCGTCTCTGACGGAGTGGTGTGAATCCCATCAGGACGACCCGGAACCAGAACCGGCCCGGGAAAGGACACCATCTTGTGTCCTGCAGGAGAACGACCTGCTGGATGACGGCGGAGACAGTGTCTTCAGCCAGATGGTCTCTTCTTATGCTCGTTCTCACATGATTACTCAGTGCTTACGTTTACCTGCAACCAAATAATGCGTTAGTAATGTGATTGACGGCTCAAAAGCCTTCATCTAAACACCTTACTTGATCCGATTGAGGTCATGTAAACGCCTTAATCGATCCGAATTAAATATCGATCGGATTGAAAGGGGCGTTTTATTCCTTTTCTAAACCTTGACGTAACGAGAGAACATGTAAACACTTGATTGGATTGAGAACCGAAAAACTAAAAGCACTGCGCATGTGTAATGATGTAGAAGTAGCGTAATGACGTAGAAATAGCGTAATGTTGAAATACCGTAATGACCTAGAAATAGCGTAATGAAGTAGAAATAGCGTAATGACATAGAAATAGCGTAATGAAGTAGAAATAGCGCAATGACATCGAAATACCGTAATGACGTTGAAATACCGGAATGACGTTGAAATACCGTAATTACGTAGAAAAAGCGTAATGACGTAGAAATAGCGTAAATAGCGCAATGACGTAGAAATAGCGTAATGACGTAGTAATAGCGTAATGACGTAGAAATAGCGTAATGACGTAGAAATAGCGTAATGACATAGAAATAGCGCAATGACATCGAAATACCGTAATGACGTTGAAATACCGTAATGACGTTGAAATACCGTAATTATGTAGAAAAAGCGTAATGACGTAGAAATAGCGTAAATAGCGTAATGACGTAGAAATAGCGTAATGACGTAGTAATAGCGTAATGACGTAGAAATAGCGTAATGACATAGAAATAGCGTAATGTCGTTGAAATAGCGTAATGACGTAGAAATAGCGTAATGACGTAGAAATAGCGTAATGATGTAGAAATAGCGTAATGACGTAGAAATAGCGTAATGACGTGGAAATAGCGTAATGACGTAGAAATAGCGTAATGATGCAGAAATAGCGTAATGACGTAGAAATAGCGTAATGATGTGGAAATAGCGTAATGACGTAGAAATAGCGTAATGATGTAGAAAAAGCGTAATGACGTAGAAATAGCGTAAATAGCGCAATGACGTAGAAATAGCGTAATGACGTAGTAATAGCGTAATGACGTAGAAATAGCGTAATGACGTAGAAATAGCGTAATGACATAGAAATAGCGCAATGACATCGAAATACCGTAATGACGTTGAAATACCGTAATGACGTTGAAATACCGTAATTACGTAGAAAAAGCGTAATGACGTAGAAATAGCGTAAATAGCGTAATGACGTAGAAATAGCGTAATGACGTAGTAATAGCGTAATGACGTAGAAATAGCTTAATGACGTAGAAATAGCGTAATGACATAGAAATAGCGTAATGTCGTTGAAATAGCGTAATGACGTAGAAATAGCGTAATGACGTAGAAATAGCGTAATGATGTAGAAATAGCGTAATGACGTAGAAATAGCGTAATGACGTGGAAATAGCGTAATGACGTAGAAATAGCGTAATGATGCAGAAATAGCGTAATGACGTAAAATAGCGTAATGATGTGGAAATAGCGTAATGACGTAGAAATAGCGTAATGACGTAGATACCGCAATGTAGTTTAAATACTGTAATGACGTAGAAATAGCGTAATGATGTAGAAATAGTGCAATGACATTGAAATACCGTAATGACGTAGAAATAGCGTAATGACATAGAAATAGCGCAATGACATCGAAATACCGTAATGACGTTGAAATACCGTAATGACGTTGAAATAGCGTAATTACGTAGAAATAGCGTAAATAGCGTAATGACGTAGAAATAGCGTAATGACGTAGTAATAGCGTAATGACGTAGAAATAGCGTAATGACGTAGAAATAGCGTAATGACGTAGAAATAGCGTAATGACATAGAAATAGCATAATGTCGTTGAAATAGCGTAATGACGTAGAAATAGCGTAATGACGTAGAAATAGCGTAATGATGTAGAAATAGCGTAATGACGTAGAAATAGCGTAATGACGTGTAAATAGCGTAATGACGTAGAAATAGCGTAATGATGTAGAAATAGCGTAATGACGTAGAAATAGCGTAATGACGTGGAAATAGCGTAATGACGTAGAAATAGCGTAATGACGTAGAAATACCGCAATGTAGTTTAAATACTGTAATGACGTAGAAATAGCGCAATGACGTTGAAATACTGTTATGACGTAGAAATAGGGTAATGTTGTTGAAATAGCGTAATGACGTAGAAATAGCGTAATGAAGTAGAAATAGCATAATGTTGTTGAAATAGCGTAATGATGTAGAAATAGTGCAATGACATTGAAATACCGTAATGACGTTGAAATACCGTAATGACATTGAAATACCGTAATGACCTAGAAAAAGCGTAATGACATAGAAATACCGTAATGACGTTGAAATACCGTAAAGACGTTGAAATACCGTAATGACCTAGAAAAAGCGCAATGTAGTTTAAATACTGTAATGATGTAGAAATAGCGTAATGACGTAGAAATATTGTAATGTAGAAATAGCGTAATGACGTAAAAATAGCGTAATGACGTTGAAATAGCATAATGACATAGAAATAGCGTAATGACGTAGAAATGGTGTAATGTAGAAATAGCGTAATGACGTTGAAATACCGTAATGACGTTGAAATACCGTAATGACGTTGAAATACCGTAATGACCTAGAAAAATCGTAATGACGTAGATATAACGTAATGACGTAGAAATACCGTAATGACGTTGAAATACCGTAATGACCTAGAAAAAGCGCAATGTAGTTTAAATACTGTAATGACGTAGAAACAGTGTAATGACGTTGAAATAGCATAATGATATAGAAATAGCATAATGACATAGAAATAGCGTAATGACGTAGAAATAGTGTAATGTAGAAATAGCGTAATGGCGTAGAAATAGCGTAATGACGTAGAAATAGCATAATGATATAGAAATAGCATAATGACATAGAAATAGCGTAATGACGTAGAAATAGTGTAATGTAGAAATAGCGTAATGGCGTAGAAATAGCATAATGACGTAGAAATAGTGTAATGATGTAGAAATAGCGTAATGGCGTAGAAATAGTGTAATGTAGAAATAGCGTAATGACGTTGAAATACCGTAATGACGTTGAAATACCGTAATGACCTAGAAATATCGTAATGACGTAGATATAATGTAATGACGTAGAAATACCGTAATGACGTTGAAATACCGTAATGACCTAGAAAAAGCGCAATGTACTTTAAATACTGTATGACGTAGAAACAGTGTAATGACGTTGAAATAGCATAATGACATAGAAATAGCATAATGACATAGAAATAGCGTAATGACGTAGAAATAGTTTAATGTAGAAATAGCGTAATGGCGTAGAAATAGCGTAATGACGTAGAAATAGTGTAATGATGTAGAAATAGCGTAATGGCGTAGACATAGCATAATGACGTAGAAATAGTTTAATGTAGAAATAGCGTAATGACGTAGAAATAGTGTAATGTAGAAATAGCGTAATGATGTAGAAATAGCGTAATGACGTAGAAATAGTGTAATGATGTAGAAATAGCGTAATGGCGTAGAAATAGCATAATGACGTAGAAATAGTTTAATGTAGAAATAGCGTAATGACGTAGAAATAGTGTAATGACGTAGAAATACCGTAATGGCGTAATGACGCGCTGAACGAGCGGTTCTCCTGATGAATAAAGTGTGGTATAAACGAGTGTCTCGTCCGCCTATAATCCTGCTTTCTCTGTGTGTGTGAAGTGGAGCAGGACGATGCCACCAGTGCTCGCTTCACACTCTCACACACACACACACACGACTGCTTTTGGGCATTTTCACTGTGCGATCAATATAAGCGATGGCACAACGGCTCATACACTCATTATCTCCTAATTATGACCAGAAATGGATAAATATTGAGTCTGCTGTGTAACACAAATAAAGCACTGTAGGAGAATAGTTATTATGCGCAGACATCAGGAAACTCTGTATATTTGTCCAGTGTGCGCATGTCAAAAAATATATCTCGACTTGAAGCGTGAGACATATATACACACACATCAACCCGATCACATGTTCAACGTAACACTACATTCAGATTCATCAATCGGCAGGAACTTAGTGCGACTGAAACAATAGTTGTGCGTGTAAACGAAGCCAGTCATTCTTTCTCCGTTCACATGTTTCAAGCGTTTCTTTTCTCCATGTTCTCAGAGCGAGAAGGATGTGGCCACGTTAGAGCCGTGGCTCCTCAGGGAAATGGACGCCTGCATCTCAAACATTTTCTTGAACCAAGATGCTGACGCCTTCATACAGCTCTTCAATCTCATCCTGAACGAGAACATCAGTGGTAATGAAGTCGCACACACACTCACACTGCTAAACATGCTTTTCTTACTCAGTATTTTTGTCTTGTTTCCAGTCCAAATATCTTAAAATTCTTAATCAAGATGCGTTTACTTGGTAATAAAATTACATCAGATATTATGTCTTGTTTTCTGGGGAAATAAATCTAAATTAAGTGAGTTGTTGCTTATAAAAAGCAAATTATCTGCCAATGGGGTTAGAAAATAATCTTGTTTCTGTTTGAATTAAGTGGGGTTTTTCCCCATTGGCAGATCATTTTGCTTTTTTTAAGCAACAACTCTCTTAATTTAGAACCCCCCCCCCCCCCCCCCCCCAGAAAAGAAGACATAACATCTGATGTCATTTCACTCATCTAGGTAATGCATCTTGATTTAGTTATTGATTTAGATATTAGATATTAGATTTAAATATTTGGACTGGAAACACGACAAAAATATTTAAGAAAATAATTTTTGCACTGACACACTAAAACGCTCTCTGAGCTGAAGTGTGGTGCGTTTCCTCACGTGTTTGTGTCTCTCAGTGGATTACAGGCACAGCGAGACGAGCGCCACTCCTCTGATGGTGTCCTCGGGCCGAGGGTTTCTCTGTCAGATGGAGCAACTGCTCAGCATGGGCGCCAACGTCAACATCAGAGCCTCCAACGGCTGGTGAGGAAACGCATATCGTTATAAATATATACATATATGTTAACTGAAATAAATTAAATTTAAGTCCCCCTGTAGTCAATCATTTTATCCCTTAAAACTCATATTTGATCACCAATGTAACCCGACACCCTTGCCTCATATAGTATGCGCGGTTCTATGAATATGCAAATGAGCCCCGCCTCCACTCACTTGCTCACTCAGAGATCCACTCGTTGACGATCACACGTTGATCTGATTGGTTACAAGGTAGTTTGTGGCGTCAGAAACACCAGCGATTTCAAAACGTGTTTTTGAGACTGTCTTTGGTTCACTGCAGTTTTAAGCAGAAAATACTCAGCAATGCTGTCGACTTATGAATTTACACATGGTTTGTGTTAAAGCGTATTAAAAACACCACATAGACACATAAACAACATTAAAAGCTGGATTTTCAACACAGGGGGAGTTTAAAATAAAATTAAACTAAAGAACTTTTTTACTGAAGTACTAAAACTAAATATTAAAGCTAATGAATAGTGCTGTCAAATCAATTAATCGCATCTGACATAAAGTTTTGTTTATATAATATATGCGTGTCTATATATATTATTATATTTATATTTTTTATATATGTGTGTGTGCGTGGGTATATATAGATTTAAACATACACACACACGCACAGTTTTATATATACATATACACACATTTATCTTTTTATATATTCATACATAAATATAATATATATAGACACACATATTATATAAACACAAGCTTTGATGTTAGATGCTATTATATACGATTAATCGATTTGACAGCACTACTAATAAACAAAAATTTGTTAAAAAATATATAGACAAAAAAGTTTTTTGGGACAAAAAAAAAACACAATTAGAAAAAAATGTATCTGAAATTATAGTGAAAAACAGTTAATATAAAAATTACATTTTATTCAAAATATCAAAATCTTAAATTCATAAAGTCATGGCATTAAATTATGCAATATTAGTGTTGTTTTCCAGCACAAATATCTAAGATTCTTAAATCAAAATACATTTACTGGAGAAGAAGCAAAACGATGAATAGAATTCTTACAAAATAGTGTAAAAAACCTGCTTTCCATTAGAATTAAGTAGATTTTTCTGAGCCCACTGCCTAATATTTACCTATTTTATTTTTTTAGCCAGAAAACTCCATAAAAACTAAAACAAATAAGTAAGAATGAATACAAACTAATATATTAATATTATTTTAAACAAATAATATATTTCTTATTTTACATATTTAAAACAAACAAATTAATAAAAATAACAAAAAAAAATTATAAATTGAAATCATAGTGAAAATTCAAATTACTATCAAAAACTATAATAGTATATCAATATATATATATTATATATTACTGTGTAAAGCACTTTTCGAAGCGTCTGCTGATGTAATGTTCACTTCAGGACGGCTCTGGACTGGGCGAAACGCTTCAAGCAACCCGAGGCCGTAGATCTGCTGGAGTCGCACATGTAAGAACTGCGTTTGACTTCATTTCCAAAACGTTTCGTCTCACTTTAGAGACGATACAGTGTGTGTGTGTGTGTGTGTGTGTGTGCAGATGTGTTTTGTTTCTTCATTAAAAGCTGTTTTGCAGAAGGCTGTGTTGATGAATAGCTTTAAAGTGTACTCTGCTGAATTTAGTGCACTAAATTTGAAGCAAAAATAAGTGTAAATGTTTTACTCTTTGTGTGTGTGTGTGTGTGTGTGTGTGTGTGTGTGTGTGTGTGTGTGTGTGTGTGTGTGTGTGTAAGGGCTTGACTTGCATTATGGAGCTGAAATTGTCTTCACAGTGTCGCAAAACCTTTTTTTCTGTGTTTTAAGGACATGCAAACTGTCCCCGTAATTCAAAAGGTTAAAAAATATACACTTTAGAGCCCTTGCAGAGAGTGTTTAGGTGATTCAGTGTGTGTGTGTGTGTGTGTGTGTGTGTGTGGGTAGGTTTAGGGCTTGGGTTAGTATGTGTGTGATGGGTAGTTTTAGGGGAGGGGTTAGTGTGTGTGTGTGTGTGTGTGTGTGTGTGTGTGTGTGTGAGATGGGTAGTTTTAGGGGTTGGGTTTGTGTTTGTGTGTGTGTGATGGGTAGTTTTAGGGGTTGGGTTAGTGTGTTTGTGTGTGTGTGATGGGTAGGGTTAGTGTAAGGAGACAGAATATACAGTTTGTACAGTATAAAAACCATTCCGTCTATAGTGAGTCCTCACAAAGATAGTAAAGCAGGTGTGTGTGTGTGTGTGTGTGTGTTTGTGATGGGGAGATTTAAGGGTTGGGTTAGTGTGTGTGTGTATGTGTGTGTGTGTGTGTGATGGGTTGTTTTAGGGGTTGGGTTGGTGTGTGTGTGTGTGTGTGATGGGTAGGGTTAGTGTGTGTGTGTGTGTGTGTGTGTGTGATGGGTAGTTTTAGGGGTTGGGTTGGTGTGTGTGTGTGTGTGTGTGATGGGTAGGGTTTGTGTGTGTGTGTGTGTGTGTGATGGGTAGGGTTAGTGTGTGTGTGTGTGATGGGTAGGGTTAGTGTGTGTGTGTGTGTGTGTGTGTGTGTGTGAT
>NW_027508723.1:645000-660000 GCF_051911475.1 Siphateles boraxobius
CTTTTGATAATATTTTCTATTTTTTTAATGCAATTTTGAAAAAAATTCTATTTTATTTTTTATTTTATTTACCTTTAAATTACTAGATTTGATCAATAAATAATAAATAAATAGTAATTTAAGCACATTCCTCACATTCTTTCAACTTGAATTCAAAATAACTCACACTTTCATCCATAACCCTGTTAATCCAGCTCTAAATATCTTACATCGGGAGTCTTTGACCTCTTGTGGAAAATAATAATATATCATGATATTCATGACTCTAGACGGGCTTATATCTCTATATGGAGTAATGAGCTGTTCCTCTGGGTCCTAAAGCCAGTTTCTCTTCAGTGTGTGTTCAGATACACATGTACACATTATGAAATCATATTTTTGTGTGAAGTTTTAGCCTTTTTAGTTTGAATTTTGAGCATGTTTAGGCTTTTATATGTGTACTGAAGCATTCCTCACATTCCATTCCAACTAAGAGGCTCAAATTGACCCGATTTGTTACTTTTTTAAAATTTCAACCACAAAACTCCTCGAATCCATTAAAAACATTTTTTGTGTATTCGTGGTTCAAGTGCGACAAAAGTCCGAGGGTCTTGGACCCCTCTGATGAACACTCAATTTTTAAAATTCTTTCAAAATTAAAAAATACATTTATGGAGAAAAATCCTGGAATGTTTTCCTCAAAAACCTTCATTTCTTTTCGCCTAAAGAAAGAAAGACGTGGGGAAGAGTAAATGATCAGGAAATTTTTATTCTGAAGTGAACTACTCCTTTAAACACTCACATCTGCAGACATAACAGCAGAATCAGAAAAAGCTTTATTCATAAGTGTTTTTGTCCTCAGGCGCGGTGTTGATTTTCCTGCCCGGCTACGATGAGATCGTGTCCCTGAGAGATCGCATCGTCTTTGATGATAAAAGGTTCACAGATCACCAGCAAAGGTGTGTGTGTGTTTGTAGTGTGTGTTTCCTTCTGTTCTAATGCAATATTCAGCTGGAAATAATGCAGGGACTTGATTTTATCCCGGGTTTTTTCTATTGAAACTTGCTTAGTTTATTAAAGATAATTACAGGTTTATGTCTCACAATTCAAAGTCAGTGAAAATGTCAGAATTGTGAGACATAAACTTGGAATTGTGGAAAATTAACTTGGAATTGAGAAACTCTGAACTGTGGGAAATTAATTTGGAATTGAGATAAACTCGGAATTGCAGGAAATTAACTTAGAATTGTTAGATATAAACTCGGTCTTGTTTGATATAAACTCAGAATTGCGTGAAATAAAATCAGAATTGCGACATAAACGTGGAATTGCAGGGAAAAAGTCAGAATTGTGAGATATAAACTCGGAATTGTGGGAAATGAACTTGGAATTGTCAGAAATAAACTCAGAATTGTGAGATATAAACCCGCAATTGCGGCAGATAAATTTAGAATTGCTGGAAATAAATTCAGAATTGTGAGATATACAATCGGAATTATGAGATATAAACCTGGAAGTGCCGGAAATAAACTCAGAATTGTGGGAAATAAACCCGGAATTGTGGGAAATAAACTCAGAATTGTGGGAAATAAACTCAGTATTGTGAGATATAAACTAAGATTTGTGGGAAATAAACCCGGAATTGTGAGATATAAACCCGGAATTGTGGGAAATAAACTCAGAATTGTGGGAAATAAACTCAGAATTGTGGGAAATAAACCCGGAATTGTGAGATATAAAAGTGGAATTGTGGGAATTTAACCTGGAACTGCGGGAAATAAACTCGGAATTACGAATATATAAACTCGGAATTACGAATATATAAACTCGGAATTGCGTGAAATAAAATCAGAATTGTGAGATATAAACGTGGAATTGCTGGAAATGAACTCCGAATTGTGAGAAATAAACTTGGAATTGTGGGAAATTAACTCAGAATTTCGAGAAATAAACCCTGAATTGCGGAAAATAAACCCTAAATTGTGGAAAATTAACTTGGAATTGCGGGAAAAGAACTGGGAATTGTGAGGTATAAACTCGGAATTGTGGGAAATAAAGTAAGAAAAATGTCTGAATTATAAGATGTCACAATTACCTTTTTATTTTTTTATTCCGTGGCGGAAACAAGCTTCCAATCTTTTCAGTGTTACCAAGCTTAAGAAAAGTCTGCATCTGTTATTTTTAGATATTGTAATGATAGTGAGGAACTGTCGGTCTTCAGGTTTCAGGTCTTCATCCTTCACTCCAGCATGCAGACGTCAGACCAGAAGAAGGTTCTGAGGAACACTCCTAAAGGGGTTCGCAAGATCGTGCGTATATCTTCCTCTCGTATCTATAAACACACACACACACACACACATCTTTAAATGCAAACATCTCACACAATCTCCTCTCAATCCACAGATTCTCTCGACCAACATCGCAGAGACCAGCATTACGGTCAACGATGTTGTTTTTGTCATCGACTCCGGCAAAGTTAAAGAGGTTTGGTTGTTTTTCTCCTGCTGATATTGTAGTATAAATATTTTGCCAACATATTTTGGTAAATTATCTTCTTATTTGCTGCAGTTCTATATTACTGGACTGGACCCTCATCCTTCCCTCACACTTTGTAACACATCTTTCCTTCGCGGGTCAAAATGACCCGAAGCCCTAAAATTATACTTAATTTATTTTTTGTGCACAAAGCTTTTTTTCTTTCTTTTTTTTTTGATAATATTTTTTTCTATTTTTTTATGCAATTTTTGGGGAGATTTTTTTATTGTATTTACCTTTAAATTACTAGATTTGATCAATAAATAATAAATAAATAGTAATTTAAGCACATTCCTCACATTCTTTCAACTTGAATTCAGAATAACTCACACTTTCATGCATAACCCTGTTAATCCAGCTCTAAATATCTTACATCGGGAGTCTTTGACCTCTTGTGGAAAATAATAATATATCATGATATTCATGACTCTAGACGGGCTTATATCTCTATATGGAGCAAATGAGCTGTTCCTCTGGGTCCTAAAGTCAGTTTCTCTTCAGTGCGCATTCAGATACACATGTACACATTATACAATCTTTTTTGTTAAAGTTTTAGCATTTTTCAGGGGGGTCAAATTGAGCCCATTTGTTACTTTTTAAAATTTCAACCACAAAACTCCTTGAATCCATGATATTTTTGTGTGTGTATTCGTGGTTCAAGTGCGATAAAAGTCCTGGGGTCTTGGACCCCTCTGATGAACACTCAGTTTTTTAAAATTTTTAAACTGCTGTTACAGAAAGCTTACGACGCTCTGAATAATGTGACGATGCTGAAGATGGTGTGGATCTCGAAGGCCAGCGCTCTGCAGAGGAAGGGCAGGTGAGACTCTTGTGTGTGTGAGGGTGTGTGTGTGCACGTGTGCGAGTGTGTGTGCGAGTGTGTGTGCGCGAGTGTGTGGGAGTGTGTGTGCGCGAGTGTGTGTGTGAGGGTGTGTGTGAGGGTGTGTGTGCGAGTGTGTGTGCGATTGTGTGTGCGCGAGTATGTGCGAGTGTGTGTGCGAGGGTGTGTGTGCGAGTGTGTGTGCGATTGTGTGTGCGCGAGTGTGTGCGAGTTTGTGTGCGAGGGTGTGTGTGAGGGTGTGTGTGCACGTGCGCGAGTGTGTGCGCGAGTGTGTGCGTGAGTGTGTGCGCACGTGTGTGAGCGAGTGTGTGCGCGAGTGTGTGTGCGCGAGTGTGTGTGCACGAGCGTGAGTGTAACTGTGTGTGTGTGCGAGTGTGTGCGCGAGTGTGTGTGTGCGAGTGCGAGGGTGTGTGTGCGAGTGTGTGTGCGATTGTGTGTGCGCGAGTGTGTGCGAGGGTGTGTGTGAGGGTGTGTGTGCACGTGCGCGAGTGTGTGCGCGAGTGTGTGTGTGCGCACGTGTGTGCGCGAGTGTGTGTGCGCGAGTGTGTGTGCGCGAGTGTGTGTGCACGAGCGTGAGTGTAACTGTGTGTGTGTGCGAGTGTGTGCGCGAGTGTGTGCGCGAGTGTGTGCGCGAGTGTGTGCACGAGCGTGAGTGTAACTGTGTGTGTGTGTGCGAGTGTGTGTGTGAGTGTGTGAGTGTGTGTGCACGAGCGTGTGCGCGAGCGTGAGTGTAAGTGAGTGTGTGTGCGAGTGTCTGTGCGAGTGTGTGTACGAGTGTGTGCGAGAGTGTGTGCGAGTGCGCATGCGAGTGTGTGTGTGCGAGTGCGAGTGTGTGTGCGCGTGTGAGTGTGTGTGCGAGTGTGTGCGAATGCGCGTGCGAGTGTGTGTGTGCGAGTGTGTGTGCGCGAGTGTTTGCGAGTGTGTGTGAACGAGCGTGAGTGTAACTGTGTGTGTGCGAGTGTGTGTGTGAGTGTGAGTGTGTGCGAGTGTGTGTGCACGAGCGTGTGCGCGAGCGTGAGTGTAAGTGAGTGTGTGTGCGAGTGTCTGTGCGAGTGTGTGCGCGAGTGCGTGCGAGTGCGAGTGCGCATGCGAGTGTGTGTGTGAGTGTGTGTGTGTGCGCGTGTGTGCGAGTGTGTGTGTGTGTGTGAGTGTGTGCGAATGCGCGTGCGAGTGTGTGTGTGCGAGTGTGTTTGTGCGCATGTGAGTGTGTGTGTGTGTGTGTGTGTGTGTGTGTGTGTGTTTGAGTGTGAGTGTGTCTGATCGTGTGTGTGTGTGTTTGTTGTTTAGAGCGGGGCGCTGCAGACCGGGGATCTGCTTCCATCTCTTCAGCCGTCTGAGGTTCAACAACATGCTGGAACATCAGATTCCACAGCTACTGCGCATGCCTCTACAGGTACACACACACACACACACACACACACACACACACACACACACACACGTAACCTCAGCCACTGGACCAGAGATTATACAACACAACCCCATCATGCCATGCTAAAGGCCAGAAAATGTCCAGAATGAATTACTGTTTTTTTTAATGCCCCATTATGCTTTTTCAGAAAGAAGTGATTCTGAACTGAAACGAGTCGTCAGTAATTACAGGCTCACTTCCTGCTCGAACCTTTGTAGGTTTGTAACTAATTTGCATAATGTCAGTCTTTGGACTTCAATCCCACGCCATCGTTACTGTTCGTATCACTATGTATCAAGAGCGGAGATTCAGATATGATAATGAGCATTTGGTGTCTGACCAATCAGAGCAGAGCAGCTCTCAGAGAGGTGGGGCTTAGAGACTGAATCTTTGATGGAAGCGTTTCAGACACTGAGAGAAAAGAGCTGATGCTGCAGTGTGCAGATTATGAGAGAATGAAAGTGTTTTTTGATTTTGATGCATGTGAACCTGTGTGTGTGAGATGCCCTCTGATTTTGTGATTAATCGTACAGCCCCACAATACAGATTGTTTCAAAGCAGCTTCACAGAAATGAACAGGACAAAAATAACAGTGTGTGTGTGTGTGTTTCTCAGGAACTGTGTCTGCACACTAAGCTCCTGGCTCCCGTCTCCTGCCCGATCGCGGAGTTCCTCTCGAGAGCACCTGAGCCGCCGCACCTGCACACAGTCAAACACGCCGTGCAGATGCTCAAGGTCACACACCTTTCAGAAAAGCCTTCATGTGAAAAACGGAAAACAGTCCGATCTAAATTGGTGCAGATGAGTAATCTGATGGGTCATTTTGAATAAAATTATAAAATATAAAAATAATGTTTCTGTTTGAATTAAGTGTGTTTTTCTTATCCCATTGGCAGATAATTTAGCTTTTTTTAAGCAAAAACAAGATATAATTTCTTTTGTCATTTTACTCATCTAGTAAATGCATCTTGATTTAAGAATTTTTAGATATTTGGACTGGAACCAGACAAAAATACTAAGTAAAAAAAGCATTTTTTGCAGTGTGATTGAAACCCCTGCTCTCTGACTCCCCCACGCAGACCATCGATGCCATGGACCCCTGGGAGAACCTGACGGAGCTGGGCTTTCACCTGGCCGACCTGCCCGTGGAGCCTCACCTGGGGAAGATGGTTCTGTGTGCAGTGGTTCTGAAGTGTCTGGACCCGATCCTCACCATCGCCTGTACGCTGGCCCACCGAGACCCGTTCGTTCTGCCGGCTCAGGCCGCTCAGAAGCGCGGAGCCATGCTGTGCCGGAAACGCTTCACCGCAAACACCTTCAGCGACCACATGGCCCTGCTCCGGGCCTTTCAGGTCAGAATATAACTGTAATAACTACAGGCCAGAAATATTACTGTAATAACTACAGGTCAGAAATATTACTGTAATAACCACAGTTCAGAAATATTACTGTAATAACTACAGGTCAGAAATATTACTGTAATGTCAGAAATATTACTGTAATAACCACAGCTCAGAAATATTACTGTAATAACCACAGCTCAGAAATATTACTGTAATAACCACAGGTCAGAAATATTTCTGTAATTACTACAGGTCATAAATATTACTGTAATAACCACAGGTCAGAAATAGTACTGTAATAACCACAGGTCAGAAATATTACTGTAATAACCACAGGTCAGAAATATTACTGTAATAACTACAGGCAGGGTCCGAAATTAACTTTTTGGCTCACCTGCCACTGGGACTGGTAGATGAAAAAATCCACCAGCCAAGCATATTTTTTACCGGCCAAAATAATAAACAGCCTTTTTGTGTCACATATACATTAATTTATATAGGCTATATTTAAATATTTTTGGCATTATATTTCTGGTCTATTATTTTCCATTCTTACTTTTTTTACATACACATATTACACAATTTACACACATTAAAATAATATTTTTGTGGTGGTGCCTATAAAAATAGTTCTGTACAAATGAAATGTATTAATTGTATATTTACTAAAAAGTATGCAATAATAATATATTATAATTATTTCAAAAAAATATTTAGTTTTACTCTGCCTATTTTTTTACTCCATTTACTCTGACTGATCAGTAACTGAAGGACTGGAAATATCAGTTGTTTTTAACCCTTCATTAAAATGAATCGGTTCAAAGGAGTGAGTCATTAGTTCGCGAATTGGACGTGTCATTATGGGATATGTACGCGTTGTGTGATTATCCCGGCAGCTAGGACATCCCTCAAGATTTGTGTCAACTCAGAAAACATTTAATCACTGGATAGGTTTTTCGTTTATTTAAAGTGTGGTTTATGTCAGCTGAATGTGCGGAACGCTTCAGAGAAGATAAGGTATTTTAGCACAATTCACAGTTCACACCCAGCGGTAATTCAGGAAAAAAATATCCGAATGCTCCACATGAAACTATGATCTTCCGACCTTTACCATCGTGTCGATTTATTTTGATGAATATGTGCCAGGGAGAGAGAGCAAGACAGCGATTAGGAGACGGTGAAGCCTTGTTTATACTTTCGCCTGGTTTCGAAGAGAAAGAGTGCGGGCGCGCGACCAGGGCTCTCTCTCTCTCTCTTTCGCTGTCTCTCTCTCTCTCTGCTCGTTCTTCAGGTGCGCCATGTCACTTTCAATTCCCATCCCGCAAACACAACAACTCCGTCATGTCCGTAGCCATCATGCTAGATATTTTATAACATTACAAAATGCAATTGTAATAAATATTTTATTACATTACTATTTTGGTATGAACATTCACCCGCCAGGGGGGCGGATAGCCTTTTGAGATTTACTCGCCAAACGGAAAATCTACCCGCATTTGGCGCTTGGCGGGTGTTAATTTCGGACCCTGACTGACTACAGGTCAGAAATATTACTGTAATAACTACAGGCCAGAAATATTACTGTAATAACTACAGGTCAGAAATATTACTGTAATAACCACAGGTCAGAAATATTACTGTAATAACCACAGGTCAGAAATATTACTGTAATAACCACAAGTCAGAAATATTACTGTAATAACCACAGGTCAGAAATATTACTGTAATAACTACAGGTCAGAAATATTACTGTAATAACCACAGGTCAGAAATATTACTGTAATAACCACAGGTCAGAAATATTACTGTAATAACCACAGGTCAGAAATATTACTGTAATAACTACAGGTCAGAAATATTACTGTAATAACTACAGGTCAGAAATATTACTGTAATAACTACAGGTCAGAAATATTACTGTAATAACCACAGGTCAGAAATATTACTGTAATAACCACAGGTCAGAAATATTACTGTAATAACCACAAGTCAGAAATATTACTGTAATAACCACAGGTCAGAAATATTACTGTAATAACTACAGGTCAGAAATATTACTGTAATAACCACAGGTCAGAAATATTACTGTAATAACCACAGGTCAGAAATATTACTGTAATAACCACAGGTCAGAAATATTACTGTAATAACTACAGGCCAGAAATATTACTGTAATAACTACAGGTCAGAAATATTACTGTAATAACCACAGGTCAGAAATATTACTGTAATAACCACAGGTCAGAAATATTACTGTAATAACCACAAGTCAGAAATATTACTGTAATAACCACAGGTCAGAAATATTACTGTAATAACCACAAGTCAGAAATATTACTGTAATTACCTCAGATCAGAAATATCACAGGAATAACCTCAGGTCAGAAATATTACAGTAATAACCACAGTCAGCGTCCACACGGCCCTACTCCAGGCCTTTCAGGTCAGAAATGTTACTGTAAAAACTACAGTCCGTCAGCAGACGCTCTTTATATGCTTGTTCTGTGGTCTCAGTCCACCGAGCGTCAGTGCGACTGTAACGACAGGGAGATACTGCTGTAGTTTTTATTCATATTTTGAGTTAGTTTTTATTTTACTATTTTAGTTTTTATCTGTATATATTTGTTATTTTAGGATCATTCTTATATATATATATATATATATGTTAATATTTTGAATTAGTTTTTTTATTTTCCAATTCGATTATAGTAATTTTGTGTTTTTGTCATTTTTATCAGTTGTCCAATCTCCATATAGTAGTTATTTTAGTATCATTCATGTAAGCAATAATGTACACAATGCTGTGCTATATGGTGAATAAGTCACAGCTGAAGGGTGTTGTTAGGCGTGAAGCGGGGTCATGATTATTCACGATACAGCACTAGCCTCGAGTACCTTATTGTTTTATAAAACGGTTACCACACAACACAAATATTAAAGCCCAAAAAAACATGTAAAAATACAACTTTCATGAAGTAAAACCACTAAATGCCTTCCTTCCGCTGGAGAAAATAGTCCCTGACCGTGAACAGCAACAGAAGTTAGACACATTATTTCTCCATTATTTCTCACTCTATATGCTTCAATGAACAACATCAATGAGAACATGTTTACGTTGCTAAGGGTGGTTCCTAGGGGTGTTGTGTAGTGATACATAGAACCATTGGGTGAAGCGGTCATAGTGTTTTATCATGAATAAAACACAGCTATTGACCAATCAGAATCAAGGATTGGAACTAACCGTTTTATAAATGCTGTTATAAAACCGGTAGTTCCAATCCTTGATTCTGATTGGTCAATAGCTGTGTTTTATTCATGATAAAACACTTATGTCCGAACACCGCCCTTCAGTCGTGACTTATTCACGATACAGCACAGCCTCTCGTACCTTATTGCTTACTTATAGTTTTTATTAATATTTTGAATTATTTTTGTATTTTTAATTTTAATTTTAGCTAAAGTTTTAGCTTTAGCAGAAGTTGACTGTTGTTGTTGTCTTTAGGCGTGGCAGAAAGCTCGCAGTGACGGCTGGGAAAGAGCGTTCTGTGAGAAGAACTTCCTCTCTCAGGCCACGATGGAGATCATCGTCGGGATGCGGACTCAGCTTCTGGGACAGCTCCGAGCCACAGGTCAAAGTTCACAACCGCATCGTTTACAGTAACAGTTCAGACAGTCTGTCAGTAAGAGCTCCGAGCCAGAGGTCAAAGTTCACAACCGCATCGTTTACAGCGAGTCTCCAGTAGGCTTAGATAGTCGGTGTCTTGCATCACACCGCCCACCACCGTTGACTTTTTTATTTCTGTAAAATCATTTAGTTCAGTTAGAGAACAGACGCTACAATTAAAAACTGAACGTGTCTGCTTAATAAGCCGTGAGCTGAACGAGAGTCGCATCACAGATCAGCAACAGGAGTCAGATCTCATTAATCACGAGAGCGAGGAGCTGACTGGCTGTCAAAGCGAAATGTAAACGCCTTTTTAAGCGAATTTGACATTAAGAGTTAGTTCATTAAGAATAATAGGCTAATGATAATCATAGTCTATTATTGGAAATAAAACACTAATGATGCAAAGGTGCCACTAGCCTGCACTGTGTCCCATTTTTGTTTTGTTTTTTCTGTTTGCTATTGTTTGTTTTTGGGTTCTTTTTTGTTCTTTTTTTATATTATACAGAAATGGACATTTATGTATGTATATATATATATTATTATTAGAATTTATTAGGATTAACCCCTTGAGATGTATCATCTCGTTTTCGAGGGGGTCCTTACAATGAAACACAATTACAAAAAAAACAAAAACAAAATTACAATTAATACATCAAACAACAGGACACCACCAATATAAAATACACACATATATATATATATATATACATACATACACATACATGTATACATATACACATACACATATATATACAAATACACATACACACATACATACACAACAATACACAAAACTACAACACCAGTTTCAATGATAGCATGTGCAATCTACTTTCAAATAAAATAATAAAGATTGTTTAAACAACCGAAATGAAGTAATGGATCTAATATGTATGGGTAAATTATTCCAATCTAATAGGGCTTTAAACATAAATGCTCTCTTACCAATTGTTTTTTTAACACGAGGAACAAAAAAGTAAGTCTGGACAGAATGCCTAACATGATAGTTTGAGGAAAAGAGTACAAAATATTGTTGTAGATAACTAGGATAATCAAAATAAATACATTTAAATATAAATTGGAGCATATTCTTTTGTTTGTAATCAAAAAAATACAATAAAAAAAATAAAATAAAAAAAGAATAATAGGCTAATGAACTCGCGAGTCAAGCAATCCGCCCCCGAATTGCCTCTAATTTGAAAGCGAAACTAAAATGCGCACAGGCATTCATAACGGTGCATGTCAGTCTTTTTTCCATAGGAATTAACTGAAAACGCTCGCTCTGCTCCACACCTTTATGAACACGCGCGCATTTAACTTTCGCCTTCAAATTAGCGAACAAGACAAAAATACTGAGTAAGAAAAGCATTTTTTGTAACAGTTCAGACAGTCTGTCATCAGTAAGAGTTCTGAGGCGTGAACTGCTGTTTGTCTCTGCAGGATTTGTGCGAGCGAGGGGTGGCGGGGACATCCGGGACGTGAACCAGAACTCGGAGAACTGGGCCGTGGTCAAGGCCGCGCTGGTTTCTGGGATGTATCCAAACCTGATCCATGTGGAGCGGGACAGCCTGAGCCTCACGGGCTCCCGGGAGAAGAGGGTTCGCCTCCACCCCACATCTGTCCTGAGCCAGCCGCAGTACAAGAAGGTCAGTGTGGAGAATCACAACAAACCCTTTTATATATATACTCTGCCGTTCAAAAGTTTGGGAAATAATAAAAAAATTTACTGTTATAGTATTTATTAATATTTTGATTTCGTTTTTATTTTTATATTTTCTTTATATTTTATATATTTCTTTTTTTATCTCTATATAGTTTGTTTTAGTAACATACATATACTGTTATAGTTTTTGTTAAAGGTGGGGTATGTGATTTGCAAAACGGCCGGCAGATTTTGAAAATACACAACTCATAAGGTCCTACCTACTTCTCCTCCAACGCTGGCTCTGACTCCACCCATTCGAAAAACATGGAAACGCAATCAAGTACGAGCGAAAACTCAGATGCCCATACATAAACACAATCGCTCACATCAGCTTCCTCCCCAAACAGCTTGTTTAGCTAGCTAGTTCTACATATGGCTGGGCTATAACGTTAGAACAGCTACAATTCTCGTGTGCATATCGTCAGTAAAGACAGTTCCCTGATTAGTAGTAAATACTACAAGTTAATCGGCTTCTCACCTGTCAAGCAGAAACAATGCCACAGCCGCATCTGTTGGTAGTCCTTCCTGGTCCTTCAGTTTCCGGCCAACGTTGAAAAGCATCGCCTAGAATGACCCTTGTTTTAGACCTTTCTCTTTCGGCCGTTTTGTTCGCAATTGCTCTCTCGAAAATAGATTTCCTTTTCTGTGATGGTGTCTTGTCTGACATTCTCCAAACGGAAGCAACTATACCTTCTCTCTCTCTCTCACTCTCTCTCTCTCTCTCTCTCTCTCTCTCTCTCTCTCTCTCTGTACCGGGGCGACTTGCACTTCCTGTGACTGGGTCAGGAGTTTTGAGTATGCGCACGAACGGGACACGCGCGCGAGGGGGGCGGGGGGAGGGGGGCATGGTAAGACCGTTTGAGTGACGCATTCTCTATCCAATGATTCTAGACGGTCTTGAAAATGATTGGCTGGAGTTTTTCGAGTCCTGCCCGTTCCACAGATGATTAAATTGCTTAATTTTCATTTCAGTGCTTCTAATTTACAGCCAGCAAGTGGGTCAGGAATAGGATTTCAAGTGATTTTAAAAAAATGGTCAAAAAAGAAAATCACATACCCCACCTTTAATAATTTGAATTAGTAAATCACTTCTAGTAATTTTGTTGTTTTTGTCATTTTTTATCTCTATGTAGTTTATTATTTTAGTATCATTCATATACTGTCATGGTTTTTATTCATATTTTGAATTAGTTTTTATTTTACATTTTTTAGTTGTTTTATCTATAGTTTTTATTTTAGTGTCATTTATATATATTATTATAGTTTTTGTTAATCATTTGAATTAGTTTATTTTTATATTTATCAATTTCATTTGAACTTTTAGTAATTAGTTGTTTTTGTCATTTTTATTCTTTTTTGTTTTGTATCCCTATATAGTTTATTATTTTAGTATCATTCGAGTTATAGGTGAAAGTTCATAACAAGTTCGGTAAAATTTTTAATGTTTTTAAAAGATTTGTAATATTGTGAAGTATGATTCCAATGTAAATCATCTGTTTTCTATGTGAATATATAGTAAAGTGTAATTAATTCCTGTGATCAAAGCTGAATTTTCAGCATCATTACTCCAGTCTTCAGTGTCACATGATCCTTCAGAAATCACTATAATATGATGATTTGATGCTCAAGAAACATTTATGATTATTATCTGTGTCAAAAGAACAGCGTTTATCTGAAATATAACTTTTTGTAACATTAAAATGTCTTTACTGTCACTTTTGATCAATTTAATTTGTCCTTGATGAATAAAAGCATTCTTCTTTTTACCCCCCCCCCCCCACAAAAGATTTTCTATTACTGACCCCAAACTTTTGAACAGTACTTTATGATGTTACAAAAGATTCTATTACAGATAAATGCAGTTCTTTTTAACTTTCTATTCACCAAAGGATCCTGAAAAATAAAATCTAACCACAAAAATATGACTGTTTTCAACACTGATAATAATCATAAATGTTTCTTGAGGATCAAATCATCATATTATAATGATTTCTGAAGGATCATGTGACACTGAAGACTGGAGTAATGATGCTGAAAATTCAGCTTTGATCACAGAATTAAATTACATTTTAAAATATATTAAAATAGAAAATAGTAATTGTAATAGTATTTCACAATATTACTGTTTTTTTTCTATTTAAAATCAAATAAACACAGCCTTGGTGAGCAAAAGAGACTTCGTTTAAAAAAACATAAAAGGCAGTGTAGTTCTATAAAATAACATAATAGTTATTTTCCTCCACACATTTGTTCCCAGATCCCTCCAGCCAATGGCCAGGCAGCAGCCGTGGAGTCCCTGCCCTGTGATTGGCTGATTTACGACGAGATGACGCGCGCACACAGGATCGCTAGCGTCAGATGCTGCTCTGTTGTCACGCCCCTGACCGTCGCTATATTCGGAGGATGTGCTAAACTCCCGAGCTCCGCCTTACAGGAACACAGAGGAGGTGACCAGGACTGATGCAAAACAAACCTAAAGTTTACTCTATAAGTATACTTAAAGGTGCAGTGTGTGATTTTTAGTCCATTTTAGCGGCATCTAGTGGTGAGGTTGTGAACTGCACCCAACAGAAGTTACGGTGGCCGACAGGAAGTGATGTCGTCGTCTGAGACAGCAGAGAGTAGTCAGTTAAACAAGGAGGTTTCTTTACAAAGATAAATTAAGAAATTATATTAACTTGTTCAGAAAAAAATATATGTTATTGCGATTTATTATAATTACTTGTTCATCATTGTGTCAGTGGTGTGTGTAGAGAGAAATGGCTCATTCTAAGGTAATAAAAACATAACGGGTCATTATGTAAGGTCTTTATACACCACTGATAACATAGTTATGTATATGATATTGCATTTCTGTCAACAGATCCTCCTAAATATCACACAATGCAGAGGATTACAATTACAATTACACAATGCACCTTTAATTCCTTTTATAACTTTTAATTTTCCTTGCTTTTATTTTGTGATTATATTAATTCCTTTCTGTGTAAAGCTCTTTGACTTGCCATAGTATATGAAATATGCTATATAAATAAACTTGCCTTGCCTAATATATCGGCCACCATATCGGTATCGGTTGATATCGGTTCATTTTTAATGTTATCGTAATCGGGCTGATAAGAAAATTTGTTTGATATATTGAAGCTGATAAATAATGTATTATTTCCTTGAGCTGAGACACTTCAGATGCGCACTGTTCAACATGATGGATGTGAATTGCTTGAAATATGATTGAAGTCACTTCAAAAAAGGAAAATACAGTTCAGTGCAACATGTGCAGCGCAAATCTGTCATATCGGCTACATAAAATTATCATGAGAACATTATAATTGTGTGTTTGGGAGATGTATTTTAATTGTGAGACTTTTGTTTTCGTAAACAGGCTCTTGAAAATTATATGAAAATTTAGAATTAGATTAATCGGCCAATATATCGGTTATCGACTTTCAAATATAAAGAATGATCAGTTATCGGCATCGGCCACAATTTTCATATCGGTGCATTTTCTAAATGTACTTT
>NW_027508723.1:667500-675000 GCF_051911475.1 Siphateles boraxobius
TTACTCCGAGAACACACACTCCAACACATATTACTCCAAGAACACACACTCCAACACATATTACTCCGAGAACACACACTCCAACACATATTACTACAAGAACACACACTCCAACACATATTACTCCGAGAACACACACTCCAACACATATTACTCCGAGAACACACACTCCACACATATTACTCCGAGAACACACACTCCAACACATATTACTCCGAGAACACACACTCCACACATATTACTCCGTGAACACACACTCCAACACATATTACTCCGAGAACACACACTCCACACATATTACTCCGAGAACAAACACTCAACACATATTACTCCGTGAACACACACTCCAACACATATTACTCCGAGAACACACACTCCACACATATTACTCCGTGAACACACACTCCAACACATATTACTCCGTGAACACACACTCCACACATATTACTCCGAGAACACACACTCCACACATATTACTCCGTGAACACACACTCCAACACATATTACTCCGTGAACACACACTCCACACATATTACTCCGTGAACACACACTCCAACACATATTACTCCGAGAACACACACTCCAACACATATTACTCCGAGAACACACACTCCACACATATTACTCCGTGAACACACACTCCAACACATATTACTCCGAGAACACACACTCCACACATATTACTCCGTGAACACACACTCCAACACATATTACTCCGTGAACACACACTCCACACATATTACTCCGAGAACACACACTCCAACACATATTACTCCGAGAACACACACTCCAACACATATTACTCCGTGAACACACACTCCAACACATATTACGCCGTGAACACACACTCCACACATATTACTCCGTGTACACACACTCCACACATATTACTCCGTGAACACACACTCCACACATATTACTCCGAGAACACACACTCCACACATATTACTCCGAGAACACACACTCCAACACATATTACTCCGAGAACACACACTCCACAGGTATTACTCCGAGAACACACACTCCAACACGTATTACTCCGTGAACACACACTCCACACATTTTACTCCGTGAACACACACTCAACACATATTACTCCGTGAACACACACTCAACACATATTACTCCGTGAACACACACTCCAACACATATTACTCCGTGAACACACACTCAACACATATTACTCCGTGAACACACACTCAACACATATTACTCCGTGAACACACACTCCAACACATATTACTCCGTGAACACACACTCCACACATATTACTCCGTGAACACACACTCCAACACGTATTACTCCGTGAACACACACTCTACACATATTACTCTGTGAACACACACTCCACACATATTACTCCGAGAACACACACTCCAACACATATTACTCCGTGAACACACACTCCAACACATATTACTCCGTGAACACACACTCCAACACATATTACTCCGTGAACACACACTCCACACATATTACTCCGAGAACACACACTCCAACACATATTACTCCGAGAACACACACTCCAACACATATTACTCCGTGAACACACACTCCACACATATTACTCCGAGAACACACACTCCAACACATATTACTCCGTGAACACACACTCCAACACATATTACTCCGTGAACAGACACTCCAACACATATTACTCCGTGAACACACACTCCAACACATATTACTCCGTGAACACACACTCCACACATATTACTCCGTGAACACACACTCCACACATATTACTCCGTGAACACACACTCCAACACATATTACTCCGTGAACACACACTCCACACATATTACTCCGTGAACACACACTCCAACACATATTACTCCGAGAACACACACTCCAACACATATTACTCCGTGAACAGACACTCCACACATATTACTCCGTGAACACACACTCCACACATATTACTCCGTGAACACACACTCCACACATATTACTCCATGAACACACACTCCACACATATTACTCCGTGAACACACACTCCACACATATTACTCCGTGAACACACACTCCACACATATTACTCCGTGAACAGACACTCCACACATATTACTCCGTGAACACACACTCCACACATATTACTCCGTGAACACACACTCCACACATATTACTCCATGAACACACACTCCACACATATTACTCCGTGAACACACACTCCACACATATTACTCCGTGAACACACACTCCACACATATTACTCCGTGAACACACACTCCACACATATTACTCCGTGAACACACACATATTACTCCGTGAACACACACTCCACACATATTACTCCGTGAACACACACTCCACACATATTACTCCGTGAACACACACTCCACACATATTACTCCGTGAACACACACTCGACACATATTACTCCGTGAACACACTCAGCACATATTACTCCGTGAACACACACTCCAACACATATTACTCCGTGAACACACACTCCACACATATTACTCTGAGAACACACACTCCAACACATATTACTCCGTGAACACACACTCCAACACATATTACTCCGTGAACACACACTCCACACATATTACTCCGAGAACACACACTCCAACACATATTACTCCGTGAACACACTCAGCACATATTACTCCGTGAACACACACTCCACACATATTACTCCGAGAACACACACTCCAACACATATTACTCCGTGAACACACTCAGCACATATTACTCCGTGAACACACACTCCAACACATATTACTCCGAGAACACACACTCCACACATATTACTCCGAGAACACACACTCCACACATATTACTCCGTGAACACACACTCCACACATATTACTCCGTGAACACACACTCCACACATATTACTCCGTGAACACACACTCCACACATATTACTCCGAGAACACACACTCCACACATATTACTCCGAGAACACACACTCCACTCATATTACTCCGTGAACACACACTCCACACATATTACTCCGAGAAGACACACTCCAACACATATTACTCCGTGAACACACACTCCACTCATATTACTCCGAGAACACACACTCCACACATATTACTCCGTGAACACACACTCCACACATATTACTCCGAGAACACACACTCCACACATATTACTCCGAGAACACACACTCCACTCATATTACTCCGTGAACACACACTCCACACATATTACTCCGAGAACACACACACTCCACACATATTACTCCGTGAACACACACTCCACACATATTACTCCGTGAACACACACTCCAACACATATTACTCCGTGAACACACACTCCAACACATATTACTCCGTGAACACACACTCCACTCATATTACTCCGTGAACACACACTCCACACATATTACTCCGTGAACACACACTCCAACACATATTACTCCGAGAACACACACTCCACACATATTACTCCGAGAACAAACACTCAACACATATTACTCCGTGAACACACACTCCAACACATATTACTCCGTGAACACACACTCCACTCATATTACTCCGTGAACACACACTCCACACATATTACTCCGAGAAGACACACTCCACACATATTACTCCGTGAACACACACTCCACACATATTACTCCGTGAACACACACTCCAACACATATTACTCCGTGAACACACACTCCACACATATTACTCCGTGAACACACACTCCACCCATATTACTCCGAGAACACACACTCCAACACATATTACTCCGAGAACACACACTCAACACATATTACTCCGTGAACACACACTCCAACACATATTACTCCGTGAACACACACTCCAACACATATTACTCCGAGAACACACACTCCACACATATTACTCCGAGAACACACACTCCAACACATATTACTCCGAGAACACACACTCAACACATATTACTCCGTGAACACACACTCCAACACATATTACTCCGAGAACACACACTCCACACATATTACTCCGTGAAGACACACTCCACACATATTACTCCGAGAACACACACTCAACACATATTACTCCGTGAACACACACTCCAACACATATTACTCCGTGAACACACACTCCAACACATATTACTCCGAGAACACACACTCCACACATCTTACTCCGAGAACACACACTCCAACACATATTACTCCGTGAACACACACTCCAACACATATTACTCCGTGAACACACACTCCAACACATATTACTCCGTGAACACACACTCCAACACATATTACTCCGTGAACACACACTCCACACATATTACTCCGTGAACACACACTCCACACATATTACTCCGTGAACACACACTCCACACATATTACTCCGAGAACACACACTCCACACATATTACTCCGTGAAGACACACTCCACACATATTACTCCGTGAACACACACTCCACACATATTACTCCGAGAACACACACTCCACACATATTACTCCGTGAACACACACTCCACACATATTACTCCGAGAACACACACTCCACACATATTATTCCGAGAACACACACTCCACACATATTACTCCGAGAACACACACTACAACACATATTACTCAGAGAACACACACTCCACACATATTACTCCGTGAACACACACTCCACACATATTACTCCGTGAACACACACTCCACACATATTACTGTGACTTGGAATCTCACAGCTTCAGCTCACTTAGCACGGCGTTAGTGGTTCGACTGGTCGAGGCTGTTTCCCAAAGATGACTCCGCGATGGTACTGTCTTTATAAAGTATATTGGTATTAAACTGTCTGTACACTTACAAAGTTCTCAGTGCTTCGGTTTGTATGTAGAGACCCTCATTAAGACAGCTTCAGCTCACTTAGCACGGCGTTAGTGGTTCGACTGGTCGAGGCTGTTTCCCAAAGATGACTCCGCGATGGTACTGTCTTTATAAAGTATATTGGTATTAAACTGTCTGTACACTTACAAAGTTCTCAGTGCTTCGGTTTGTATGTAGAGACCCTCATTAAGGTTCCGTGTTAGTGTGCTATTTTGAGCCTTGTTAGTGGTATTAACTAGCGATCTCTTTTTACTTATTATATGCCCCATATACTAGCGTTATAAGCTAAACAGTTTTTAGAGATAAAACTCTTTACACTCGATTATCATGAAAACAAATCCCAGAGAACAGTCGACTCGGTACCAATGTGTTTTTACACCCCAGGTTCATTGTGCGCCGGAGTTCTCCTTTAAGTGCTATAATCCGGTGCTTCTACCAACCCAGAAATACCCACCTGGTGCTATGCAGCGCCAGTCTGGTGTGATGCTGATGTGTGTGTGTGTGTGTGTCCCGCAGACCTCGGCTGGCGTCTCAGATGAAGAATCACAGATCGCTTCACTCGAAGCCGCTGGGAGAAGAGCTCGCCCCGTTTAACAGCACTGACGACGCTTCATCTCCCGCTTCTGGGAAAGTACGTGACGTTACGGGATCCACGACTCACTCTTCCAATATTTAAGACAAATCCAGTGTTTTTTTTTTATCATGTACTGGTTATTTTTAGGCTATTCAAAATTCCAATTTCTATGTCTAAATGGTGTTTTTAATACGCTTTAAGAGAAACCATGTGTAAATTCATAAGTCGACAGCATTGCTGAGTATTTTCTCCTTAAAACTGCAGTGAACCAAAGACAGTCTCAAAAACACGCTTTGAAATCGCTCGTGTTTCTGACGTCACAAACTACCTTGTAACCAATCCGATCAACGTGTGATCGTCAACGAGTGGATCTCTGAGTGAGTGAGTGAGTGAGTGGAGGCGGGGCTCATTTGCATATTCATAGAACCGCGCATACTAAATGAGGCAAGGGTGTCGAGTTACATTCAAGATATTTTAAGATATGAAGACATTTTTTTCAAGGAAAAAAACTTTTAAATGTATTTATTTTGAATGATTGACTACAGGGGGACTTTAGGTGTTTATTTTATTGCACTTTATTTGCTCTGTAAAGTCAGAAATCTCCACTTCAGCAACTTTGCACACACCAAACCTTACAGTTTTGTTCATATCTATATGCTGAAGGTTTATTCATATATCATTTGCCTGATTTATACAACATTTCACTCCTTAAAACATGATGAAAATGTATTTTTTTCTGTCTGTTGACAGTATTTTCTGATATATGCAGTGATGAGAAGAGAAATCCAGAATCGCCTCTGGAAAAACCTTCTTAAACCTGGCTTTATCTAGTGTTTAGATTTCTCTTCTGGGAATGTATGCAAATGAGTGCATATTTAATTAGTACCTAATTTGCATATTTAAACATCTCATTTTTAATATAGTCAATTAATTGGGTAAGTATTAGGGATGGACCGATATGAAAATAACTGATACCAATAACTGATAATTCATTATATCTGAAAGCCAATAACCGATATATTTGCCGATAAATCTAAATCCAAATTTTTCTATAACTTTTGAGAGCCTGATTACAAAAACAAAAAACTCACCAGTAAAATCCATGTCCTAAACACACAATTATAATGTTCTCATGATAATTTTATGTAGCCGATATGACAGATTTGCGCTGCACATGTTGCACTGAACTGTATTTTCTTTTATTTAAAGTGATTTCAATCATATTTCAAGCAATTCAAATCCATCATGTTGAACAGTGCGCATCTGAAGTGTCTCAGCTGAAGGAGATAATACATTATTTATCGACTTTAATATATCAGACACATTATCTCATCAAACCGATAACATTATAAATGAACCGATATCGGCCGATATATCGTGCATCTCTAAGTAAGTATGATGCTGTCCTTGTGGATTTAAGTCTTTCTGGTGCACTTGTCATGAAAATGAACCGCAGAAAGTTCAGTAATGGACACTAATGATAGTTGATTGAGTTGAAGTGTAATGTTCTGGTGTGTGTAGAGCTGCCCGTCTCCGTGCCCGAGGCCGCCGCGCTCCTGTGTGCGATACTTCATCATGAAGAGCAGCAACATGAGGAACATCGAGCTGTCCCAGCAGAGGGGCATCTGGTCCACCACTCCCAACAACGAGCACAAACTCACCCGGGCTTTTCAGGACAGCAGCGCCGTGTTCCTCGTGTTCTCCGTCCAGGGGTCCGGACACTTCCAGGTGTGTGTGTGTGTGTGTGTGTGTGAGCCACCTCTAGGGTTGGGAACCGAAAATCGAATACTTGAGGTCAGGAATTGGATACTTGTTATAAAAATTTTGATTCCTTTGTGAGCATTTCAGTATGACTTTAAACCATTAAAGCGTGAGAGACTCTGTGTTCGTGTGTATCAGTATATTGACCCGTGCAGCTCTTAAAGTGACAGCACTAATATTCCTGCCGTCTCTATAATAACACTAATCAAACAAAAGACAGAGAAAATTCACTCGTTCTTGACGGAATTAACTTTTCTAACTTATTTGTAATGTATATTTTAGTTATAAAGTGTTATTTTACATTTGATTACAGTTTCTGCACCTGAATACTGAAAATCTTAAAACACTGCTTATTTCACTTTGTTCAGTTGTATCTATTTGTTGCGATTTTTTTTAATTTTT
>NW_027508723.1:680000-690000 GCF_051911475.1 Siphateles boraxobius
GACTGTATACACACATAGATCCAGTGTAAATCCAGACTGAATACACACATAGATCCAGTGTACATCCAGACTGAATACACACATAGATCCAGTGTAAATCCAGACTGAATACACACATAGATCCAGTGTAAATCCAGACTGAATACACACATAGATCCAGTGTAAATCCAGACTGAATACACACATAGATCCAGTGTAAATCCAGACTGAATACACACATAGATCCAGTGTAAATCCAGACTGAATACACACATAGATCCAGTGTAAATCCAGACTGAATACACACATAGATCATGTGTAAATCCAGACTGAATACACACATAGATCCAGTGTAAATCCAGACTGAATACACACATAGATCCAGTCTAAATCCAGACTGAATACACACATAGATCCAGTGTAAATCCAGACTGTATACACACATAGATCCAGTGTAAATCCAGACTGTATACACACATAGATCCAGTGTAAATCCAGACTGAATACACACATAGATCCAGTGTACATCCAGACTGAATACACACATAGATCCAGTGTAAATCCAGACTGAATACACACATAGATCCAGTGTAAATCCAGACTGAATACACACATAGATCCAGTGTAAATCCAGACTGAATACACACATAGATCCAGTGTAAATCCAGACTGAATACACACATAGATCCAGTGTAAATCCAGACTGAATACACACATAGATCCGGTGTAAATCCAGACTGAATACACACATAGATCCAGTGTACATCCAGACTGAATACACACATAGATCCAATCTAAATCCAGACTGAATACACACATAGATCCAGTGTACATCCAGACTGAATACACACATAGATCCAGTGTAAATCCAGACTGAATACACACATAGATCCAATCTAAATCCAGACTGAATACACACATAGATCCAATCTAAATCCAGACTGAATACACACATAGATCCAGTCTAAATCCAGACTGAATACACACATAGATCCAGTCTAAATCCAGACTGAATACACACATAGATCCAGTGTACATCCAGACTGAATACACACATAGATCCAGTGTACATCCAGACTGAATACACACATAGATCCAGTGTAAATCCAGACTGAATACACACATAGATCCAGTGTAAATCCAGACTGAATACACACATAGATCCAGTGTAAATCCAGACTGTATACACACATAGATCCAGTCTAAATCCAGACTGAATACACACATAGATCCAGTGTAAATCCAGACTGAATACACACATAGATCCAGTGTACATCCAGACTGAATACACACATAGATCCAGTGTACATCCAGACTGAATACACACATAGATCCAGTGTAAATACAGACTGAATACACACATAGATCCAGTGTACATCCAGACTGAATACACACATAGATCCAGTGTAAATCCAGACTGAATACACACATAGATCCAGTGTACATCCAGACTGAATACACACATAGATCCAGTGTACATCCAGACTGAATACACACATAGATCCAGTGTACATCCAGACTGAATACACACATAGATCCAGTGTAAATCCAGACTGAATACACACATAGATCCAGTGTACATCCAGACTGAATACACACATAGATCCAGTGTAAATCCAGACTGTATACACACATAGATCCAGTGTAAATCCAGACTGAATACACACATAGATCCAGTGTAAATCCAGACTGAATACACACATAGATCCAGTGTAAATCCAGACTGAATACACACATAGATCCAGTGTAAATCCAGACTGAATACACACATAGATCCAGTCTAAATCCAGACTGAATACACACATAGATCCAGTGTAAATCCAGACTGTATACACACATAGATCCAGTGTAAATCCAGACTGAATACACACATAGATCCAGTCTAAATCCAGACTGAATACACACATAGATCCAGTGTAAATCCAGACTGAATACACACATAGATCCAGTGTAAATCCAGACTGTATACACACATAGATCCAGTGTAAATCCAGACTGAATACACACATAGATCCAGTGTAAATCCAGACTGAATACACACATAGATCCAGTGTAAATCCAGACTGAATACACACATAGATCCAGTGTAAATCCAGACTGAATACACACATAGATCCAGTGTAAATCCAGACTGAATACACACATAGATCCAGTGTAAATCCAGACTGAATACACACATAGATCCAGTGTAAATCCAGACTGAATACACACATAGATCCAGTGTAAATCCAGACTGAATACACACATAGATCCAGTGTAAATCCAGACTGAATACACACATAGATCCAGTGTAAATCCAGACTGAATACACACATAGATCCAGTGTACATCCAGACTGAATACACACATAGATCCAGTGTAAATCCAGACTGAATACACACATAGATCCAGTCTAAATCCAGACTGAATACACACATAGATCCAGTGTAAATCCAAACTGAATACACACATAGATCCAGTGTAAATCCAGACTGAATACACACATAGATCCAGTGTAAATCCAGACTGAATACACACATAGATCCAGTGTACATCCAGACTGAATACACACATAGATCCAGTGTAAATCCAGACTGAATACACACATAGATCCAGTGTAAATCCAGACTGAATACACACATAGATCCAGTGTACATCCAGACTAAATACACACATAGATCCAGTGTAAATCCAGACTGAATACACACATAGATCCAGTCTAAATCCAGACTGAATACACACATAGATCCAGTGTAAATCCAGACTGAATACACACATAGATCCAGTCTAAATCCAGACTGAATACACACATAGATCCAGTGTAAATCCAGACTGAATACACACATAGATCCAGTGTAAATCCAGACTGAATACACACATAGAACCAGGCAAAAAAGATTCCATATTATTCCCTCCGGTCCGCTAATGTGTTATTCCGCCAACACTTCGTGGCCTAGGCGCACTAGTTTACTTGATTTACGTTACGTTAAGTGTTCCCCGCGTGAGGTACAGTGTGTTGTACGTTGCCATGACGTTCACGCGCACGGATCTGTAACGATGTGTCTTACAATGTAACACGATGTAACCTTGCTCTCTCTTGAAGTGTGTCCCCACAATAATCCTTGAGCTCGAGGGTGATGGACCTGGAAACCGAGGCGTGGGAACTCTGGGTAATGCGTACTCGCATAATATGACGTTAACCTTCGATGATCCAATAGCAGCCTTCAAATACGTGAGCAGAAGTGTTGAAATGCCGTGAATTTCAGTTTATCATTCATTGTAACTTCTTTTGCCTCGCATAACTAACGGTAAAAATACATTTCCATTAAATAACAGTGTTTTTATATGTAAATAACATTCAGAGACTGTATTTGAAACGCAATTAATAAGGATAAATAAGTAATGATATATAAGAAATAACATTTATTGATTATGACTGATTTTATTTGACGTGCACAACGGGACAGTAGGACGGGTTCGTGTCGATGAGCCGCTAACTGTAATTATATGTATAAAGAATTTAAATCTGTGAAAGAAGAGCTTATTGATGCAGTTTAATCAGTCTGATATTTTAGTCCGTAAATATTTAGTTTATACATGTTACGCTTCAACTAAGTTTAATAGTGCAACGTAAAAATATTTAGTAGTGCGTAAGTTGTGCTTTGACTGAGTATCATTTGTGTCCAGTAATGCACTGCTCATTATATTTTACATGCTGTAATGAGTCCTTTCCACTGTAAAGTATCTCTACTTTTACTTAAAAGACTTGTCAATAATTAGTAGGTATATCTAATTAAACATGCACTCATTTAGGTTATAATTTATTTTAAGGTGTCATTGTTACAGCGTAATTATATATTTAAGTACTGAGTAATATTAAGCATCTACATGCACTTACTATAGGGTTAAGATTTGGTTGAGGGTTAGTTGCATGTAATTATGCATAATTTACTACATAATTAAGTACGTGTAACACGAGTACACTGTAAAATAAAGTGTTACCCTCATTTGCATACATTTCCAGAAGATTCACGTCTGATTTTGACATTATGAATGTTTTTCCAGAGGCGATTCTGGATTTCTCTTTTCATCACTGCATAAATCAGAAAACACTGTCAAAATAAAATACATTTTCATCATGTTTAAGGAGTAACATGTTGTGTAAATCAGGCAAATGATATACGTATAATGACATATTTAAGGCTTTTTTTTCCTTTTTTCTTGTAAATAATTGTCTTCATGTCTTAAAATATCTTGAATGTAACCCTTGCCTCATTTAGTATGCGCGGTTCTATGATTATGTAAATGAGCCCCGCCTCCACTCACTCACTCACTCACTCAGAGATCCACTCGTTGACGATCACACGTTGATCTGATTGGTTACAAGGTAGTTTGTGACGTCAGAAACACCAGCGATTTCAAAGCGTGTTTTTGAGACTGTCTTTGGTTCACTGCAGTTTTAATGACTCACTTATAAATACTTCACGTCTTTCATTACTGGAAGAATCAGCGTTTAATCTCTTAAGTGAATGATTCAATGACTCAATTCATTACTGGATGATTCAGCATTTTTGAACAAATCTCTAGAATTAATGATTCAATGACTCACTTCATAACTGGATGATTCAGCATTTTTGAACGAATCTCTTGAATTAATGATTCAATGACTCACTTCATAATTGGATGATTCAGCATTTTTGAACGAATCTCTTGAATCAATGATTCAATGACTCACTTCATAACTGGATGATTCAGCATTTTTGAACGAATCTCTTGAATTAATGATTCAATGACTCACTTCATAATTGGATGATTCAGCATTTTTGAACGAATCTCTTGAATTAATGATTCAATGACTCACTTCATAACTGGATGATTCAGCGTTTTTGAACGAATCTCTTGAATGAATGATTCAATGACTCACTTCATAACTGGATGATTCAGCATTTTTGAACGAATCTCTTGAATTAATGATTCAATGACTCACTTCATAACTGGATGATTCAGCGTTTTTGAACGAATCTCTTTAATGAATGATTCAATGACTCACTCATGTTTTAGTCTCTTGTCTCCACCTACTGGTGTAACGATGTTATGATACAAAAGTTTCTTTCAAAAGGTGATCTACTCTATTTTGATTTCTACCGTAGGAGTCAGTGTTTATATCTGATCTATAAGCTTTTATCTAGAACTAATATGATAATATTATATGATTGTAAGACAGAAATAATGATACAGTGTGATTGAAAAGGCCGTTTCATATCTATTCATGACAACGGCTCTCTCTGGATCAGAACAGATCTGAATGTTCCTGTGATCAAAGCTTTAACAGTGTGTGTGTGTGTGTGTGTGTGTGTGTGTGTGTGTGTGTGTGTGTGTGTGTGTGTGTGTGTGTGTGTGTGTGTGTGTGTGTTGAACAGGAGTTGGAGTCTCAGGCTGGATGTCAGTTGCTGCAGTTCTGGGAGCGAATCTGAACGAACGATCCGGATCGACATCAGATACACAATCACACTGCAACAACATCACGTTCTTCCTCTCGTTTTCCAGCTCTAACATCTAAACATTCACAAATCAACATACACTTACTGGAGAAGAACATGACCGACGATATTAACACTTGATTAAAGAAAAATGCATCAAAATGAAGTGAGTTTGTGTTTAAAACAAGAAGAAATCTGCCAACGGAGTCAGAAAAATGATCTTGTTTTAGGCTCAAACTCACTTCGTTTTGATGCATTTTTCATGGCGTTATATGAATATTAAATGTATATTAGATTAAGAATGTTTAGATATTAGTGCTGGAAACACTGAGGAAGAACATCGTGTTTTGCGGTGTATCATGTTTATTTTGTTATGGAAGTTAATAGACTGAAGTATTAAGTAAATATCTGTATGTTTTGTTCTGGCTGTATAACTTCAGATGTTTTATGAATCTAGAGTTTTTAAATCTTCATGATCACAGTTCGACGTGCTTTTCTTTTAATTGCTGTGCAAGTGTTTCTGTCATCTATGATGGCTTTGCACAGACTCAGTTTGAGGAGGAATGAAATGCTGATCGTCTTGTTTTGTTGGAAATGATTCTCGTCTCGGTTTGTTTTCTCTGTATCTGATCATCAGCTCATTTTCACACGACACACTCGTTAATGTTGTCAATTAAACTATGAAAGCCGAAGTTTTCTCCTAGTTCATCTGTACGATCATCCGTTCTGTCCGAATGTTCAGTGTGTTTGTTTTCAATGATGCATATGTATAATTTGCAATAAAAAAATTATTTGCATGTTTGTTTTTGACTGTTTTTGTTGTTTTGTTTTGCACTTCTCCGCCACCGTATTACCAGCTATAAAACAATCATATCTCTTATTTTAATTAACTAAATTTTACTTTATTTTGATCTTGGAAAACATGGATATATGTGAGAATTTCAATGTAATTTCTAGACCTAGTTGTCTATGTCTTTTTTCATATTGCAATTGATGTTTATTTACTTCATTTGACTTATGAGTCATGACGTATTTTTACTATTGTTACAAATTTTGTAAGGCATCATTGAGTGCTTTTAAACAAAATGCATTAGTATTATTTACTAAAAGTGACATAAATTAATAAAATCTCAAAGTTCTCTATAACTTTAACATGCATTTTTCAAGCTTTAAAATATTGTAACCAAAAATAAGTTGTTGATTAATTGCTACTCATCACTAAGTAAAACCAATTAAAGAAAGAAAATAAAAAGTAGAATAAAAATAAAAATGCACTTCATCATCTCATTCTTGTTTTATTTATTAAGTAAATTACTCTGACTTTTTTCCTGTATTTTTGTTTTTTTATCCATTTTAATAACCACAAAACTAAGTGAACCGAACATTTTCAACGTAATATTCTGTTGATTTTGATAATTTTATTCAATACACTAAAGTACTACATTAAAATATGCTAATTTTAAATATACAAAGTCTTCAAAATTATTTTTTTTCTCTTCAATGTTAAGGAGAAAATACTCAGCAATGCTGTCGACTTATGAATTTACACATGGTTTGTCTTAAAGCAGATTAAACACACCACATAGACACATAAACAACATTAAAAGCTTGAACTCTTCAACACGGGGACTTTAACTCGCCCTTTAAGAATATAGTTGATTGCGGCGCCCTCTTGTGGCCACCGGGTGTAGCGCTGTATTTCCGCCTTCGCGTTTTGTCGCTTGTCCCTCGCGGGCTCTCGTCCGCGTTGAGTCCTGCTACAGAAACAACACGTGTGTAACATCATGGAGTTTGAGGGCTGCAACTTCTTCAGACAGAGGCTCGTTTTATCCACACTGAGCGGAAAACGAGTGAAGATACGAAACATCAGATCTAAAGATGACAATCCCGGCCTGCGAGGTGATCAAACATCACACACTCCTCACACACTCCTCACACAACACACGTGACGCAGCGTGTAAACAATCTTCTCATTCGTTACACTGTTTATTTTAGTTTAACTTATGTTATAATATTTTCTCCTATTATTTTGATGTTTTTATTATTATTCTATGTATTCCTAGCTTTGGGAATATTGTATTATTTACAGGCATGCCAATGAAGCAATTCTGATTTGAATTAACAACCAGATACCAATAACATTTGACTTCATCAGCATTATAAATATATTATATGAGTGGTGTTATGATCATTTTTTTCTTATGATTAATTAACATTTTACTTCTCATTTTTCTTCAGTTATTTATATTTATTCTAGATTAATATTCTTTATTTTTCCAAGTTATTATTATTAACATATTTTGAATGGATTTGTTTTTATTGCATCAATGTATTTTTATATTCTATATTGTACATTAATTGTAATTAATTTATGATTTTATTCTAAATATTTTTTATTCTCTTTGAGTAGTAAATATTTACATAATTTTGTCCATTTTCTTAATCCACTCTGCAACACATCAATGTAAAAAAACAAATATATTTTAATGCTGTAAAGGCACACATCAGATTTACACTGCTTTATTGTTTTTAAATCTGTTTCTGCTGTAATGTCAAAGATATTTTGAGTGTTTTCTGAAACCTGTTTTGTGGGTCAGATTTTGAAGCGAGCTTCATCCGACTCCTCGACAAAGTGACCAACGGCACAAGAATTGAAATCAACCAGACGGGTGAGTTTCATGTCAACACACATTATTTTCCTCATATTCTCCATTGTTGCGGCTCCTCTCTTCCCAGTCTGTCAGTAACGCTCTGTTTACTTCCTGTCTCTATGAAGCCCCTCCTTCTGAAAAGCACACTGTGCTCTGATTGGTCGGCTGGATCAGTGTGTTGTGATTGGTCGAGCGCTTCGAGTGTGTTTGGGAATGTCCCGCCCCTTTCCATAACCGCCAGTTTAAATTGTCATGCCTTCACTCGCTCACTTCCCTCCGTCTCGTTCACTCAGATGTGCGTCATTGCTTGCGCTGTATGACTGCCCACTACTGGCGGGATGTTGCAATCGGCTAAATTGGAACGTGATAAGCCCTTGATCACTTACAATCCACTATGGGGTTGATTTATTATTTATTTTTTTCCCTTACGAAATTGTTTAATGCAGCATTTTATATGTATATAGGTGTGTTTGAGTTGTTTACTTTTTTAAAAAAATAATATATCATAGAGTTGTTTGTGGTGGGGTAAATTAAACGCAATATGCGTTGACGTAACAATCGTGTTGCATTGTGGTATATGGAGCCGCCTGAAGTGTACATATGAAGTAGACTCCGAGGGTCTGTCCATATAAACTTATCCACTTCACGAAGGGGAACACGCTTCAAAATGGTGGCAGGCCCCTTATTCCACGTATTAATTATTTAACGCTCTGCTGCTCTTCGCGTGTCGGTCAAAAATTACTGTTTTTTTTTTGTCAATTAAATGAATGCACTATATTTTATTTTGATAATGTTTTTTATTTCATATTTTGTATTTTTAGGGGATTTTTTTATAATAAATTATATTTGCGATTGCGTAATATAAAGTCAGGATTGCGTGATATAAAGTCAGGATTGCGTGATATAAAGTCAGGATTGTCTGTTATAAAGTCACGATTGTGTGATATAAAGTCAAAGTTGTGTGATATAAAGTCACAGTTGTGTGATATAAAGTCACAGTTGTGTGATATAAAGTCAGAATTGTGTGATATCAAGTCAGCATTGCGTGATATAAAGTCAGGATTGCGAGATTTAAACACGAAATTGTGAGATAAAAAGTCGCAATTCTGTGACAGAAACGAGCTTCCATACCGTCGACATATAATGCAAGCTTCAGACTGTTAGTCGACTGATGTGACTAATATCCCTGCACATCTCAGTAACACTGAATAGTGCTGCGCGAGTAAATCCTGCGCTGATGCTCATGTGTGTGTGAAGAACGCTCATGTGTGTGTGAACGCTCATGTGTGTGTGAACGCTCATGTGTGTGTGAACGCTCATGTGTGTGTGAACGCTCATGTGTGTGTGAACGCTCATGTGTGCAGGAACGGTGTTGTTCTACCAGCCGGGGCTCCTGACGGGCGGCCCTGTGGAGCACGAGTGTCACGTCCAGCGCTCGCTGGGGTATTACCTGGAGCCTCTGCTGATGCTGGGGCCCTTCATGAAGAGCCCGCTGAGAGCCGTGCTGAAGGGGGTCACCAACGGCCCCAGCGACCCGTCCGTGAGTGTGTTCCTGTCTCACACACATACACACACACACACACACACACACTCATCACACACACACACACACACACACACACACACACACACACACACACACACACACACACACACACACACACTCATCATCACACACACACTCATCATCACACACTCACAAACACACACACACTCATCATCACACACTCATCATCACACACACACACACACACACACACACACACACACACACACACACACACACTCATCACACACACACACACACACACACACACACACACACACACACACACACTCATCATCACACACACACTCATCATCACACACTCACAAACACACACACACTCATCATCACACACTCACAAACAC
>NW_027508723.1:695000-697500 GCF_051911475.1 Siphateles boraxobius
GGTACGGCGAGCGCGAGACGCGGCAGTGCACAGATCATGACGCGCGTCGCTCGATAATGTGATTGTGAAGTAAATGGGAGCGGGAATTCACCGCATTATAAACTCGTCACGCAATACCCACAACCTCAGACCAAATGTTAGGCCATGTAGACAGCCCAGCCTATATAAATATCATATTAAGCAGAAATGTGAAATGTACCTTAGCATATTAGAGGAAGACGCTGATATCTGGATTGAATTGATGCGTGAAGAATGCACTTCCACAGCAGTCACGAGTAACAGCAGGAATAGGCGTTAAAGTTTTCTATGCTTAATTTGATTTGATGACAGTCACGAATAGGGGTGTCACGATTCTCCAAATCCTCGAGTCGATTACACTTTCGATTCTAAGGTCACGGTTCGATTCGATTCTCGATTTTTTTTAAGCACAGGTTGCTGTTGCTCCTAAAAAGCTGACATCAGTTCATCGCGATCTCACACATCTCTGTTATTATCAGTGAAGCTGACTGTACAATGAATCTTTCATAATATATAGCTACACTTTGTTTGTTATAATTTGAGGATTTGCCAGCTTACAGAATTCAGCACTGAACAAAAAGTCCGTTTTGAGCGGTGAGGAGAGTCTATCTTAAATGCTTCTGATTGGCCATTGCCTTCAAGAAATCAACACATATGTCTGTGATTGGGTAAATCGCTCAACGCTGCAAACATGTTATAAATAGAAACTCTGGCCTGTAAATCGTTTCTATTTTGTTTTAGTTGTTCTTGTTGCTTTTCTGCAACTGATGAAAAAAAATGTATTCGTTTTTGTTTTATTCATAGATATTTCTAGTTTGCGGGAGTCCCGCGAATTGTTTTATTCTCCCGCAAACACACAGTGAGTGCATTACCGCCCGCGCTCGCACTCGCCATCAAATCTAGTCCCGCGCCGCACTCTATTGCGTTGGGAGTGCACGTCTATAGATCAAGAGCCCGGCCCGAGGATAGTGACGGGAAATATCGGCCAAGTTCAGCTCGGGCATAGAATCTAAGTTAGAGGACTCACAGCCTTTCAACACGTGTGTTTTTTTCCCTGCGCCGTGATGAGTCGTTCATGAACGTTCATTGCCTCTGTCACGCGACAAATCAACAAAAGACTCGGAAGGTCAAGTTATTATTAATGTTCCCTGTAAATTACTTTTGACTGCATTATAATGATTTCTTAATTCAGAATATGATCAAGATTGCGTTGGATGTGTTCGGGGAATTTGCCTGTTAAAAGTATAACATTTAAAGCCCCTGAAATGACTAGAAAAAAGATTAGTTAATTTTGATGAACGAGATTGAACAATAGAGTCAGTAAAATGATCCGAACTTTCCATCACGGGCGCGACATGGGGGCGTGGCAGCATCGACGATTCCATTTTTTATTTCGATTTTTGAGTTTGTGAATTAATTTCGATTTAATATCGAAATCGTGACACCCTTAGTCACGAGACCGATTACTCGATCCAATCACGTTAATGGATAAAAATAAAATAAAATTAAAACAAGCTTATGTAACGAGTAACGACCACAAACAGAAGGAAAATAGCGGAGAAAAAGTACCGATACATCACTTCAAATGTAATCAAGTAAAAGTAAAATTACACAATTTTTAAACTACTCAAAAAAGTACAATTTCTGAAAAAAACTACTTAATTACAGTAACGTGAGTATTTGTAATTCGTTACTTCACACCCCTGGTCATTGGCCAGTCGAACAGATAGTCCCGCCCCCAAACTCGTGTCATTGGTTGAGTCAGAAGTTGACTTTAGTCAATCAAAGTTACGTGTTACACGAGATCCGATCGATCGAAGCGCTTCTTTAGACCAGCTGTAACTCCCGTTATCCTTGTGTGTGTGTTTTCTGAAGTTCCCCGAGATTCAGAGTTATCCTGGTTTGTGTGTGTGTGTGTGTGTGTGTGTGTGTGTGTTTTCTGCAGTTCTCCAGGATTCGGCCTGACGCTGGTGGCCGAGACGCTGAACGGGACGTTTCTGGGGTCAGAGGTCGTGTCGACGCCGCAGGGTCACGGAGATCCGGTGCTTCCCGAAGATCTGGGGAGAAACTGTGCCAAACTCCTGCTGGAGGAGATCTATAGAGTGAGACACACACACACACACACACACACACTGCTGGAGGAGATCTATAGAGTGAGACACACACACACACTGCTGGATGAGATCTATAGAGTGAGACACACACACACACACACACACACACTGCTGGAGGAGATCTATAGAGTGAGACACACACACACACTGCTGGAGGAGATCTATAGAGTGAGACACACACACACACTGCTGGAGGAGATCTATAGAGTGAGACACACACACACACACACACACACACACACACACACACTGCTGGAGGAGATCTATAGAGTGAGACACACACACACACACTGCTGGAGGAGATCTATAGAGTGAGACACACACACACACACACACACACTGCTGGAGGAGATCTATAGAGTGAGACA
>NW_027508723.1:702500-712500 GCF_051911475.1 Siphateles boraxobius
TTATATGTATTGCACTATTCTGTGATCTTCCTCTGTCACATTCATAATTTCTTTTGTAGATTCAATGATTCAATATCGATTGTTTGTAAAGATTCAATGGCGGTTCAGAAACATGGGAGTGTTTTACTACAATAATCCGTCCACATTTATTTGTCATGTTTTTGACACCCAAACCTGTTAATAACACAATAGCATAACTGTTCAGATGCGATTGAACCCACATGATCTTTCATCATCAGATGTCGATGTTTCCAGCACTCGTAGATGTTGTTTGTGTGTTCAGAGTGTTTTTCTGAATGACGCATACGGTTGTTTGTATGGAGTGTGTTTTGGCAGGGCTTTACGGTCATTGACACACTCGTGTCCTTGTGTGTGTGTGTCAGTCCGTACGTACGAGAGTATCGACCAACTCACCTTTATTTCCACAGCGCTTTATACAATACAGTTTCAAAGCAGCTTCACAGAGAGAACAGGAAAATAATGCATTTGTCAGTTCAGTTCCATTCTCATTAAACCACTGTAAAATTTATATATATATATTTATATTTATTTATTTTTTGGTGCAGTCAAATCGATTAATCACATCTAACATAGACGTTTTAAAATATATAGTGTGTGTACAAACTTTTAAGTTAGTTGCGATTAATCAATTTGAGAGCACCCAAAAAAAAATATATATATATATTCATTAATTTTTTTATTTTTTTGGTGCTGTTAAATTGATTAATCGCAACTAACATATTTTGAAAATATAGTGTTTATATATATATATATACACACACACACACAAGCACTTAATCAATTTGACAGCGCAATTTTTTTATTTGTCACGATAGTAGTTGATATACTTTTTAATAATACTATTTAATTGATTCCTTTATGCTGAGCTGAAACTGTTACAGGGAATTTGAGGGAAAATGTTTTGATGAAAATAATGTCACAATGCATAAAATCTTAACGTTTAAAAAAACAAAAAACTTGGGAGAAATCAGTTAGTTAAACCATTTAACTAATCAGCAATATTTTAAAATGTATTCGATGTTTAATTGCATATATGTTACGGTGGTATTTGATAATTTATTTAATTGTTGCCTTTCATTTATGCTGGGCTAAAACTGTTACAGGGAATTTGAGGAAAAATGTTTTAATGAAAATAATGTCACAATGCATAAAATCTCAATATTGCTAAATTAGGCTTAATTTTTATGTAAAATATACTTTATTCTTTCCAAGGCAACATTTTTTATTAAGAGATGCATCTAACTGATACATAAAAAAAAAAAAAGTTTAATTTATTATAGCCGTATTTTTGTCTCGTTTTCTTAAGTTATTAATAATGTCCCGTTAATTAACGTCACGATCAGTTTAACAAACAGGACTTTATTGCACTATATTTTTCGTGCTGAAATCTGATCTGATGAAGCACAGACGGCTGTTCCTGCAGATCTCATGTCTTGTAAACATGCGGCCGGTTGTTATGCAAGTTTGACACAGTCGTTCAGTGTTTCCCGGATAATTGCGTTTGAGATATTCAGCTGGTGAATATGACAGGAGTATCACGTGAAGAGTTTCGGGAGGTTTCAGGGCTTTACTGGACTGAGATGTTCGGGATTTTCCACTTCTGTCATGATACTCTGAGGCATGAGGAATATTTGAGCATATAATCATTCATAATTCATACGCTCAAGCCGTTTATCAGGACGTGAGTGTCTCTTGTGGACGTGTTCCGGTCATTTCTTGGTGAGGATTGACTTAAAGATTAAAGTTTCTGTTGTTTTACACTTGAGTTTGTAATTTACTAACACTTCTGTCTCTTTAAATAAAGACTAGATGATTTAACATGAACTAGCAATGAAAATATTTTAAAGCATTTATTAATCTAGCTGTTAACAGATCAATATACTGTAACAAATGTATTGCTCATTGTTAGCCATGGAGGATTATGAATAGATTTACAGTGGTATTACCATATGATTGTGTCGTTTTGTGAGGGTTAAAGTGAATATGACTATAATTTGTTCACAAAACTATATGTGTTTTGTATGTTTGAGCTTTATGTGGTGATTCAATCATCTTCAGTCTGTTGTAGAATAAATTCAACCGCCTCAAAGTTGCAGATGTTTGGATCCGTGTTTGAGGAACGTTGGCCTAAATATCCGACGTTCTCCCAGTGATTAGTGCCATCAGTTTATTTAAAGTCAGCATGAAATGAAAGTTGCATATATCCGTGTGAAACAGCTTTTCAAATAAGGACAAATGTGGGCGGGGCTTGATTGTGTTGGATGGATGGTTGTGGTTTGCTATTGGTGGATCTCATGTGAGTGACGGGTTATAGCTCCGCCCACATCATCAGAGATGATGAGAGAGAAATGTGACTGTTATTATCATTCAAGATTACTTCATGTGTTTTGATCCGGAGATTCTGTACTGCATGCATTGCTTTAAATTTGTCAATGGCTGGGAAAGGGTTAATGTTTATAGTTTTTATTATTTTTGTGTTTTTTTAGTATGTCAAGTTAAACTAAAAAAAATGGCAAGGTGAAATAAATTTTGCTTTGTTAATGTTTTATTTTAAGTAACAATTTTTTTTCTTTTTACATGGAGAATTCTGTCGAAAGGGTTAATGTTTATATAGTTTTTTACTGATTTTGTTGTTTTAGTACACCAAGTAAATAAACAAAACAAAAATCTCTGAAATAAAATGTTTAGGGATTTTATTTAGCTTTTTTTGTTAATGTTTTATTTCTAGTAACAATTTTTTGTTTTATATATATATATAATGGTTTTATTTAACCATAATAACCCTTGTGACCTCTTGATTCTGAACCTCCTCCTTTCTTTAATCTCCAGGGCGGATGTGTGGATTCAACCAATCAGAGCTTGGCTCTCCTGTACATGACTTTAGGCCAACAAGACGTCTCTAAAGCCCTGTTAGGACCGCTCTCGCCCTACACGTAAGCACACACACACACACACACACACACACGACAGGATCTGATCACGACAATATCAAGTGTTCAAGCCAAGTACAAAAATAATCAAATGTGATTTAAAAATATACTTGCAGCTTTTCCCAGTGATTAGGAAAGACGTCCATGTCCTTCCATTAAAGTCGCGCTGTAGTCAATCATTTTATCCCTTAAAACTCATCTTTGATCAGTAAAATGACATATTTAAATGTTTTTTTCCTAGAATAAAAAATTCGTCATGCGTTAAAATATCTTGAATGTAACTCGACACCCTCGCCTCATTTAGTATGCGCGGTTCTATGGATATGCAAATGAGCCCCGCCTCCACTCACTCACTCACTCAGAGATCCACTCGTTGACGATCACACGTTGATCTGATTGGTTACAAGGTAGTTTGTGACGTCAGAAACACCAGCGATTTCAAAGCGTGTTTTTGAGACTGTCTTTGGTTCACTGCAGTTTTAAGCAGAAAATACTCAGCAATGCTGTCGACTTATGAATTTACACATGCTTTGTGTTAACCCCACATAGACACATAAACAACATTAAAAGCTGGATGTTCAACACAAGGGGAGTTTAACTGTTTCCCATCAGAAGAAATCACCATGGACACCTTTATCATTTCATCCCAGTGACACAAAAACATCTTTCATTGGAAGGGATTTTTGCTGTGATGTCATTAAAGGAAAACTTACAGAATCAGTTTGGATGGTGAAATATTATAAATTCAAATAGTATTGATTAAGAGAGAAAGTCTGTCATGATAATATACACTGCAAAAAAAGCTTTTCTTGGTATTTTTGTCTTGTTGAAACAATGATGATATTCCCGTTCTGCATTACATCTGTGTCCGGATCCAGATGTTTTCTCTCTTCGGTGAAGAACTGAATCATGAATTGTCCATGTTCAGTTATCATGGTACCGGTGCTGTGTGTCTGTCTAGTACAGTACTATGATAACTGAAGATTGACGGTGCCAACACATGTCTGAGCTCCAGTGGACTCCTGCTTCACGACTAGAGGACGAGGTTTATGATAAAAAATGGTTAAAGTGCCTTTATTTTGCTATTTTAAAGGCTCTTAATGTTGTTTTTTGTCCCCTACAACAGGTTCACATGCATCCAAGGTCAAAAACACTTTAATTTCCTCATAATCTGCACTTCCTCAGTGTCTGAAACACTTCGATTGAAGATTCAGTCTCTCTAAGCCCCGCCTCTCTGAGAGCTGCTCGTCTCTGATTGGTCAGATGGCCAAATCGTCTGTGATTGGTCAGAAAGCTAAACGTTTCTTATCTGGATCTGATAGTCATAATTAGGATATAAAGTCAAAATTCTGACTTGAGAAGCAAAGAAATAAAAACTGTCTCGCCAAAATAGTGTCAAAAAGTTGAAATTCTGAAGAAAAGAAAGTAATTATGACATAATGGTTGAAATTTTGAGTCAAAAAATCTGACAAGTCAAAATTATTCTGACTGAAGACGTAAAGTCCAACTTGCAACAAAGTTGAAATGATGGCACATTAATTAAATCATTAAGAGTCATAATTATGATTAAAAAAAGACGAAATTGACAAGTCAAATAATACAGTTGAAATGAAGTCATAATTATGAATGATATAAAAAGACAAAACTGCCAGAATTATGACATAAAATGTTGATTTAAAATATATATGATAGTAAATTGAGTCGAAAGATTATAAATATGACATTAAAATGTCACAATTCTGACTTGAGATAAAGTCATTTAAACTTTTTTCCTCATATTTTCAACATTTTATCCTAATTTTAATTCTAATGATAATTACGTTCTCTCTTAAAGATAATTATGATTATCTTCTCAGCGTATCAGCGTCTTCTAGACACGAACAACACGAACCAAACTCTTCCAGTCTCGGATACACTAGTGTTTGAGGGCGGGGCTAAGAGATGCTGCTCCCCCAATCGGCTGGCATTATGCAAATGAGTTACAAACCTACATAGATTCAACAGGAAGCGAGACTGAATTACTGACGACTCGCTTCAGTTCACAATCACTTCTTTCTTTCTAAACTCCATTTATCTGATCTTTTGTTTTTATTTATATATTTTTCCTTTAAGTTAAATTTTTTGTAATTTTGTTCGTTTTGACAATTTTATTGGTATATCATTTATTTTAATTTTTCCGTTAACATTTATTTATTTCAAGTAAGAATTCTTTTTAGTTTTAGTATTAAAAAAAAACTTGCTTTTGAAGATGTTTATTTCAGTGAACCCCTTTAACCTAAAATATGTAATATTCCAATAATTTAACAACACATTTACATGTTCACGACAATGTTGTTATATTTAACTAAATATAAAACCATAAAAATAAAAAAATCTTGAAAAACTAAAGTAAAAGGTTTACTAAAATAAAATAAAATGTAAAAATTTCAGCTGGTTGCCAAAGCAGTATTTCTAATTTTTTATTAGTTTAATTTAATTAAAACTGAAATAAAACATATATAGACATATTAACTCCAAAACTACCAAAAATGGCAAAAACACACAACAGAACTACAACAACAAAAAAATTGTGAGATATAAAGTCAGAATTGCAATATGTAAACTCGCAATTGTGATATAAAAAGTCACAATTATTTCTAAAATATTTAATTGTAAAATATTTCAAACAAGCTTCCATATACATATTACCACTCCAAAACAAAAACAAAAAACTCATATATTGAAAACAAATTCAATGTATGAATAAAAACTATAATAGTGTCTCAATGATACTAAAATAACACTGGTTCACAGTTCAACTGTGATGTTGGTTTATGGTCACATGACATGCAGGTAAACAGTTATTTTAACCATGTTTTTTGGACATGTACTCAGGTAATGACAGCTTTTCATCTTCTAACTGTGCGTTTTCCACCGTAGGATGGAGTTCCTGAGACACATCCGAGACTTCTTTCAGATCATGTTCAAGATGGATCCTCAGAAACCTGGAGAAGACGAGTGTAAAGGAGGAGAGAAGATCCTGATGACGTGTGTCGGGGCCGGTTACAGCAACATCAGCAAAACCATCAAATAAACCCTCGCTGCGCTCCATGTTTATAGTGTTTTGCAATGGAATGATGACGTTCCCGAGTTCTTTCATGAAAAATGCCTCGTTTTTGTGCTTCACGATGCATTTTCACATCATAAGTTCTTTCTTATTCAGACTTAAGCGGTGCAGTTTAATAATGAACTACAGCGACGGAACCATACCAGTGCTATTAAAGACTTCATGACGTCACAATGGGGATTGTATGAGTTTGTTCATGTCTGTGCTGTTTAAAGAGGCTGTATGTAAGAATTTAATCGCTTTGTATATCCAGTTTGTGAATCGCTTGTAATTAAACTAAAAAAACGAGACCTTCCCAGACTTCCTAGATTGTCTATAAAAGTCTGATTTGTATGTGAAGGAAAAATATTTATTTCATAATATGATTTTTTCTCACAATTATTAGTTTTACTTCAATAAAAGGTTAGATTTTTGTGGATTTTTTCAAAATAAAAGATTAAAAGGAGCCTTTTTTGATCATATTTATCAAGGGTGCCTATAATTCTTTCCACGACTGTTCACACACATATGTATAAACATATGAAATAAAACAATATATACATTATCATTACCTAAAATGAAAAATATGAAAACTTAATTGAAATGAAGCTTAAATTTTATATATAGCCTATATATATATATACATTTTCATCAGACATTTTTTATTTAAATAAAACAAAGTATAAATTTGTATTTAAAATAAAGCATATACTTCATGATTATACACAGCGGGATTAATATTTCGGTACCTAACATTTAAAATATTAAATAAAGCTTAATATATATATATATATATATATATATATATATATATATATTATAAGATGAAAAACTATTGCTTTGACAACTAACTTGAGATTTAAGCTAAATCACTAAAATTAACTGCAAATAAAAACTAAAACTGAAATAAAAATAAATGAAACTTAAATAGATTTAAAAAGAACAAAAAAATGGCAAAAGCACATAAAATGAATAAAAATTTAAGAAAAAACTGAAACTATAATAATTTGAATAATAGCTACAAAAATCCACAGAGAAAGTTGATGAAATGAACTGAGACGATGAAGTCCGAGGCGCGTTTCCTTCAGATCATCCGCTTCTGGTTCCTCCACTAGTGTTCTAGTTTTGGGCGATGGCTGATGTTTTTGTTCTGATCTTTGGTCAGGAATGTTTTAAAAGCTTCCTATTATTGTCTTTGGCTCTCGTGGCTCTTCTGATAGCCTACTAGCGCTCAGACCTTCTCGAGTGTTTTGGCCTCTTGACTGTTTTCTGCCTTTATTCTTTGTCGCCTGTCAGAAAAGGGTTGCGCAATGACTAAATATTGACACGTGATCAGAAGTGATTTCTCTGAATGAAATAAACTAGAATCGCATGTGCGGTCAAAGGGCGACAAATAGCACACTTGATACATTGGCTTGACAAAACCAAAGTTATATAACAGAAATTAATCATATACAAATATTCGATTTATTTAAACAAGCTTCAAAATGTTTGATGTTGTGGGATCTGTGACTTCATACAGGCAAATACATTTGCATACTTCCGCCTCCAGAGGAAGATTTTGACGAATAGCAATACATCATCTCACCATAGGCCCCGCCCACTGGCGTTCAGTCGCTTAATGACGTTCATGACATCAAGGCTAGATTATTGTAATGCTCTACTGGGTGGTTGCCCTGCACGCTTAATAAACAAAATACAGCTAGTCCAAAACGCAGCCGCTAGAGTTCTTACCAGAACCAGGAAGTACGACCATATTAGCCCGGTTCTGTCAACACTGCATTGGCTCCCTATTAAACATCGTATAAATTTTAAAATATTGCTGATTACTTACAAAGCACTAAATGGTTTAGCTCCCCAGTACTTGAGCGAGCTCTTAACGCATTATAGTCCTTCACGTCTATTGCGATCTCAAAACTCCGGCCAGTTGATAATACCTAGAATATCTAAATCGACTGCTGGCGGTAGATCCTTTTCCTATTTAGCACCAAAACTCTGGATCAATCTTCCTAACATTGTCCGGGAAGCAGACACAGTCTGTCAGTTCAAAGCTAGACTAAAAACACATCTCTTTGACCTAGCATTCACATAACACTCTATAGACTTCTATAATTCAATATTAGGCTGCTTAGATTAGGTCAGCCGGAACTGGGAACACTTCCCATAAATCCTGATGTACTCGTTACATCATAAGAAGAATGGCATCTACGCTAATTTTAGTGTCTTTGTTTATCCCGAGGTTTTCCCGCAGTCCGCCGGATCCAGGCCGTATCCGGATCTGATGAAGGACCTGCGCCTGGACGCACACACACACACACACACACACACACACTCCAGATCTGATGAAGGACCTGCGCCTGGACGCACACACACACACACACACACACACACACTCCAGATCTGATGAAGGACCTGCGCTTGGACGCGCACACACACACACACACACACACACACACACACACACTGCAGATCTGATGAAGGACCTGCGCTTGGACGCGCACACACACACACACACACACACACACACACACACACACACACACACACACACACACACACCAGATCTGATGAAGGACCTGCGCCTGGGCAAATTTTAATCACCTTTGTATTTATTTATTTTAATATGTGGGTGCATTGTTTTTTTTGTTTTTGGAGTGGTAATATAAAATCTATTATGTTTTATAATATGCACACTAAATTAAAAGAATGCAGTGAGTGTGTAGCTGCTGATATTGTGAAAAATTGTAAACAAAATTTATTAACATTATAAGTGAACCTCAATGAACATCAAAATATAATTTAAAAAATCTATTTTAGTCACCTTTGTAAGTTTTTGTAAATTTTTGTAAGTGGGTGCATTGTTTTTTTGTTTTGTTTTTTTGGAGTAGGAATTTAATATATAGGCTATTATGTTTTATCATATGTACACTAATTATAAAGAATGTAGTGATTGTGCAGCTGCTGAAGCGTGTTTGTGAAAAAAAAGTGGTTTTGGGTTTTTTTTGTGTGTTTTTTTGGAGTGGGAATATAATATCTACTATGTTTTATCATATGTACACTATTACACTAATTATGAAGAATGCAGTGAGTGTGCAGCTGCTGAAGCGTGTGTGTTTGTGCGCGTGCCCCTGCGCTGCGCATGCGCGTTGGTGATGGCGTCGGAGGTGAGCGGCAGCAGCGGCAGCAGCGACGCGTCAAACAGCACCGCGGAGGAGGAACGCGTGCGTCGGCTCTTCCAGACGTGCGACGGGGACGGAGACGGATACATAAACCGGTCAGAAAACCCTCTAAACTCACTCGTTCTGCAAGAGAAACTAATAAAAGAGCCGCCGAGCTGAGCGGTGGGACGCGCGCGGTGACGTCACGCGCGTTATAGTGGTACTGTTGCAACAATGTAACGATTTAACTGGTGAAAAACAGACATAAACGTGTGTAAAGTTAGTTTGCGCGGAGTTAAAGCTGCCAGAAGCGCGTTCGCTGTATCGGAAGTGACAGGAAATGTTTCATCCTCATCCGCTGAACTTTGGGGTTTGTTTATGTTTCTGAACTTGTTCAATTTTGGAACTCTTGAATTTGCTCACTTTTTGATTATACGTATTTGAATGCAATTCTGTGTGTCCTGTTCTATTTTTTTCTATTTTCGAGTGATTGTTAAGGTATTATTGTATTGATTGCTGGTGTAAAATCGTCATCTCATTAAGTTAGGGGTTTTGTGTAAGACAAATCAGACTACACGAGATCTGTGTACGTTTTCTTTACTTGCAACTTAAACTAATGACAGAAATCCTGTCTGGGACATATAATATATATAATAAATATAGCCTATGTATATATAACAAAGAGTGTGGTAAAACGTTAAAGTGCTGATACTTTTTTTTTATTAAAAAAAAAGTCCTGTCATTTGATTTAATTAAAGCTAGTCTGATATTAGTGGCAGTGACATCATGTTAAGCTGATGAAAGCA
>NW_027508723.1:717500-747500 GCF_051911475.1 Siphateles boraxobius
GATCACAGTCTAGTAATCTGTAGTGTTTTCATCACTAATATAAAGCCTAAGAGTGCCTATTGGCACTTTAATACTTCTTTGCTACAAGACAATTTTTTTAAGGATGTCTTTATTTATTTTTGGAAACAGTTCAGTTCCAGGAAAAAAGATTTTTCATCCCTACAACAATGGTGGGATCATGGGAAAAAAGAAATACAGCAACTGTGTCGTCAGTACACTCTCAACGTATCCAAGGACATTTCCCAATCAATGAAAACCTTAGAGATTGAAATAGTGGAACTTCAGAATTTGGTAGAGTCCACAGGAAATCGAGGACATATTGAGCTCCTCAAAGTAAAAAAAAGGACTCTGGATAACCTGTTAGGCATCAGAGCACAGGGAGCTTTGATCCGCTCACGTTTTCAGAGTGCGGTAGAGATGGATGGCCCAACTAAATTCTTCTTCGGTTTGGAGAAAAAGAATGGTCAAAGCAGACTTATACATTCTTTATACTCATTGGAGGGTATAGAAGTGGTGGAGCCTAAGGAAATCAGAAAAAGAGCTGTATTATTTTATTCTGAGCTTTATAAAAGTGAACATACAGAGGAAGATGAGCTGGCCAGCTCTTTTTATATGGGTTTGCCTAAAGTTCCAGATGAGACCAATTCTTGGCTTGAGAGGCCGCTTTCAGCATCTGAACTGCATGTTGCTCTGCGGAGCATGGATTGCGGTAAGGCCCCGGGAATTGATGGTCTACCTGTCGAGTTTTATAAAACGTTTTGGTCAGTGTTGGGGGGTGATTTGCTGGCTGTGCTCAATGATAGTCTGGCCCGAGGTTTGCTACCTTTGAGCTGCAGGAGGGCAGTCATTACCCTGTTACCCAAAAAAGGTGATTTAAAAGAAATAAAGAACTGGCGCCCTGTTTCACTTTTATGCTCTGATTTAAAGCTCTTTTCTAAAGCTTTGGCCATTAGATTGAGGGAGGTAGTTGGGCAGGTTATTCATCGTGATCAAACTTACTGTGTGCCTAACAGGTCTATTTTTGATAATGTTTATTTAATTCGGGATATTTTGGACGTCTCTAGGCTATTGGACATAGACACTGGTCTCATTTCTCTAGATCAGGAAAAGGCATTTGACCGGGTTGAGCACAGCTATCTCTGGCGCACGCTAGAGGAGTTCGGGTTCAGCTCTGGTTTTATTGCCATGATTAGGGTTTTGTACCGGGATGTTGAGAGTGTACTGAAAGTGAATGGTGGTCTTAGTGCTCCTTTTAAAATTAACAGAGGTATTAGACAAGGCTGTGCACTTTCGGGAATGTTGTATGCTCTTGCCATTGAACCTTTATTGGTTAAGATCAGAGAGAGCATTGAAGGTTGGACCATACCTTGCTCTGGAGCAAATTTTAAGCTGTCTGCATATGCAGATGATATTATTGTTTTGGTTAAAGGGCAAAATGATGTTGATCTTCTTAAAGACATTCTTGACAAATTTGGTCTAATTTCCTCTGCCAAAGTTAACTGGTCCAAAAGTGAAGCCATAATAAGTGGTAACTGGTCCCATGGTCTTCCTACACTACCAGGTGATTTGTACTGGAAAGGAGATGGGTTAAAATATTTAGGAGTATATGTTGGCAATGATTCAATGTTAGGCAAAAATTGGGAAGGAGTTTTAGAAAAATTAAAGGGGCGATTGGAAAAATGGAAATGGCTTTTGCCAAAAATGTCTTTTAGAGGGAGGGTGATAATAATTAATAACCTGGTGGCTTCAGTTTTGTGGCATCGTTTGGCCTGCATTGATCCTCCAAATGGACTTCTGAGTAAAATTCAAGCCAGTATGGTGGATTTTTTTTGGAGCACTTTTCATTGGATACCGCAGAGCATACTTTTTCTACCCAGAGATGAAGGAGGACAAGGACTTATCCATTTGCCCAGCAGGGGGGCAGCTTTTCGACTTCTGTTTATTCAAAGGTACCTCACAGGACCTGAGGATCTTGTCTGGAGAAAAGTGGCTGATGCTATTTTCAATCAAGCTGGCGGACTGGGATTGAACTCTGTCTTGTTTTTGATGGACTCTAGTAAGCTGCAGTGCAACGGACTGACTCCTTTTTATAAGGGACTTTTTAAAGTTTGGGACTTATTTGAAAAACGGAGGTTGGATGCGACTTCCTCGTTGTACTGGCTTTTGGAGGAACCTCTTGTGCATGGAGCGCGGTTTGATGTTACGTGTGAAGTTACACCTGGACTGCTTCATTGTTTAATTTCCACTAAGACATTAAAACTGCATCATGTGTTGGATGTTGCTGGTTCTGGTTTGAATAATGTTCAGTCCATGGCCGCATATCTAGGTGTGCGGTCGGTACGGTATGTAGAAAAAATTCTGGACTTTTTTAAGCAGAAACTCACAGAAGAAGAACATAATTTGTTAATTGAATTTCATAATGGGAAACTGGTTCCTAATAATACAGATCCCTTTCCAAGTATTTTTCTTAGTCCCAATCTCAAAGGACTGTCTGGACCTTTTCTGAACCTGAGAGGGCTAGAAGGGTTAAGTTTGCAGGGTGTTCAGAGTAAAGTTTTGTATAAATGTCTTGTAAAAGTTTTAAATAAAGCACATTTAAAAGAACGTAGTGATACAGTGTGGAGAGAGAAACTTGGAATAGATGATGAAAATAAACCTGTTTGGAGAGTCTTATACAAACCACCAATTGAAAAACGCACAGGTGACATTCAGTGGAGGGTTTTACACGGCGCAGTTGCTGTAAATGCTTTTGTGAGCTTAATTAATCCCAATGTGTCAAGTGATTGTCCTTTTTGTAAAATGAGGGAGACAATTTTTCATTGTTTTTTAGAATGTTCTAGACTGTATGAAATGTTTTGTTTGCTTGATGTACTTTTCATGAATTTTGGGGAGATTTTTTCATCTATGATTTGGATTCTTGGACCCAAATATAGTGTGGCGCAAAGAATAAAAAGTCAATTGTTGAATTTTTTAATTGGGCAAGCTAAACTTGCTGTTTACATAACCAGGAGAAACAAAATAGAGGGTAGAGAAGGACAACATGTGGTTATTGTCTTTAAAAATATGGTAAAAGCAAGGGTTATGTTTGATTTCAAGTTCTATAAACTGATGAATGACTTAGAAAGTTTTTTGCACAAATGGTGTTTTAATGGAGCTATTTGTACAGTTGAAGAAGAAATGTTGATTTTTACTATGATGTTACAATAAGTCTTGTTTTTTGTATCTCCTTTTTGTCTTTTGGATAATGTGATTGGGTCATTCGCTGACGTTGTAATGATATAAATAAAGTGTGTTGAAAACTCAACTCTCTCTCTGTATCTCTCTCTCTCTCTCTCTCTCTCTGTATCTCTCTCTCTCTCTCTCTCTCTCTCTCCCTCTCTCTCTCTCTCTCTCTCTCCCTCTCTCTCTCTCTCTCTCTCTCTCCCTCTCTCTCCCTCTCTCTCTCTCGCTCTCTCCCTCTCTCTCTCTCTCTCTCTCTCTCTCTCTGTATCTCTCTCTCTCTCTCTCTCTGTATCTCTCTCCCTCTCTCTCTCCCTCTCTCTCTCTCTCTCTGTATCTCTCTCTCTCCCTCTCTCTCTCCCTCTCCCTCTCTCTCTCTGTATCTCTCTCTCTCTCTCTCTCTCTGTATCTTTCTCTCTCTCTCTCTCTGTATCTCTCTCTCTCTCTCTCACTGTATCTCTCTCTCTCTCTCTCTCTCTCTCTCTGTATCTCTCTCTCTCTCTCTCTCTGTATCTCTCTCTCTCTCTCTCTCTGTATCTCTCTCTCTCTCTCTCTCCCTCTCTCTCTCTCTCCCTCTCTCTCTCTCTCTCTCTCTGTATCTCTCTCTCTGTATCTCTCCCTCTCTCTCCCTCTCCCTCTCTCTCTGTATCTCTCTCTCTCTCTCTCTCTCTCTCTCTGTATCTCTCTCCCTCTCCCTCTCTCTATCAGGAATGATCTGTTGATGGTCTGCCGGCAGCTGAACATGGAGGACGCGGTGGCAGAGATCATGGCTCAGCTCGGCGCTGACGAGCGAGGGAAGATTTCCTTCGAAGACTTCACTCGCTCTCGCACGCAACTGGTCGGAGAGATCCGGAAAGAAGAAGGACAACTGTCTCTCTCCGGCGACTCAGAGAAGAAGAAACTTCGGGAACGTGTGGCCTCCTGGCCGACCAGCAGCGAGAACAGTTTAGGTATGAGGTTTTCATTTTCAAGTCACCTTTATTTAAGTTTTATATAATATAATATAATATAATATAATATAATATAATATAATATAATTATAATATAATATAATATATAGCGTTTCTTACAATATAGATTGTTTTAAAGCAGCTTTACAGAGATAACAGGAAAATAATGCAACAGAGTTTGTTTCCAGAAGAAAATAGCGTCACAGTCCAGCTTAAGTAACGTATTAATTTAGTTCATATATACAGGTCCTTCTCGAAAAATTAGCATATTGTGATAAAGTTCATTATTTTCCATAATGTAATAATAAAAATTAAACTTTCATATATTTTAGATTCATTGCACACCAACTGAAATATTTCAGGTCTTTTATTGTTTTAATACTGATGATTTTGGCATACAGCTCATGAAAACCCCAAATTCCTGTCTCAAAAAATTAGCATATCATGAAAAGGGTCTCTAAACGAGCTATTAACCTAATCATCTGAATCAACTAATTAACTCTAAACACCTGCAAAAGATTCCTGAGGCTTTTAAAAACTCCCAGCCTGTTTCATTACTCAAAACCGCAATCATGGGTAAGACTGCCGACCTGACTGCTGTCCAGAAGGCCATCATTGACACCCTCAAGCAAGAGGGTAAGACACAGAAAGAAATTTCTGCACAAATATGCTGTTCCCAGAGTGCTGTATCAAGGCACCTCAGTGGGAAGTCTGTGGGAAGGAAAAAGTGTGGCAAAAAACGCTGCACAACGAGAATAGGTGACCGGACCCTGAGGAAGATTGTGGAGAAGGACCGATTCCAGACCTTGGGGGACCTGCGGAAGCAGTGGACTGAGTCTGGAGTAGAAACATCCAGAGCCACCGTGCACAGGCGTGTGCAGGAAATGGGCTACAGGTGCCGCATTCCCCAGGTCAAGCCACTTTTGAACCAGAAACAGCGTCAGAAGCGCCTGACCTGGGCTACAGAGAAGCAGCACTGGACTGTTGCTCAGTGGTCCAAAGTACTTTTTTCGGATGAAAGCAAATTTTGCATGTCATTCGGAAATCAAGGTGCCAGAGTCTGGAGGAAGACTGGGGAGAAGGAAATGCCAAAATGCCTGAAGTCCAGTGTCAAGTACCCACAGTCAGTGATGGTCTGGGGTGCCATGTCAGCTGCTGGTGTTGGTCCACTGTGTTTTATCAAGGGCAGGGTCAATGCAGCTAGCTATCAGGAGATTTTGGAGCACTTCATGCTTCCATCTGCTGAAAAGCTTTATGGAGATGAAGATTTCATTTTTCAGCACGACCTGGCACCTGCTCACAGTGCCAAAACCACTGGTAAATGGTTTACTGACCATGGTATTACTGTGCTCAATTGGCCTGCCAACTCTCCTGACCTGAACCCCATAGAGAATCTGTGGGATATTGTGAAGAGAAAGTTGAGAGACGCAAGACCCAACACTCTGGATGAGCTTAAGGCCGCTATCGAAGCATCCTGGGCCTCCATAACACCTCAGCAGTGCCACAGGCTGATTGCCTCCATGCCACGCCGCATTGAAGCTGTCATTTCTGCAAAAGGATTCCCGACCAAGTATTGAGTGCACAACTGAACATATTTATTTGAAGGTTGACTTTTTTTGTATTAAAAACACTTCTTTAATTGGTCGGATGAAATATGCTAATTTTTTGAGATAGGAATTTTGGGTTTTCATGAGCTGTATGCCAAAATCATCAGTATTAAAACAATAAAAGACCTGAAATATTTCAGTTGGTGTGCAATGAATCCAAAATATATGAAAGTTTATTTTACATCATCATTACATTATGGAAAATAATGAACTATCACAATATGCTAATTTTTTTAGAAGGACCTGTGTGTGTGTGTATATATATATATATATGTATAAACTTTGATGTCATCATCCAGCTCAGTTCAGTTCTCATATAATGGTGTCAATGCAGATCAATAATATTGTTGAATATTAAATATATGGCCGTTTAGGTATGAGGTTTTCCTTGTCCAGATCTCGAACCTTAAAGGGACGGTTCACTCAAAAATGAAACATTCGTCAATATATCTTTTGGAATAAGGTTTTTAACATCTTGAGGGTGTTTAAATGATGACCGAATTCACATTTTTTGGGTGAACTGTCCCTTCTAACATTATCTCAAATGTGAATATAAATTCTTTTTTTTAAATGATGATAAAAATGAATAGGAAATTAATTCATGCTGAAAAAGTGGTAGGGGCAAATGTAACCTAGTGCATAGGGATGCACCGATATGAACATTTTGGTTGATACCGATAATTATTTATATTTGACAGCCGATAACCGATATGTTGGCCGATAAATCTAAATCCAAATTTTTATATAATGTTTGAGAGCCTGATTACAAAAGCAAAAGTCTCACCAGTAAAATCCATGTCCTAAACACACAATTATAATGTTCTCATGATAATTTTATGTAGCCGATATGACAGATTTGCGCTGCACATGTTGCACTGAACTGTATTTTCTTTTTTTTTTTAAAGTGATTTCAATCATATTTTCAAGTTATTCAAAACCATCATGATGAACAGTGCACATCTGAAGTGTCTCAGCTGAAGGAAATAATACATTATTTATCGGCTTTAATATATCGGACACATTTTCTAATCGGGCCGATAACGATGACATTAAAAATGAACATATATCGGCTGATAGAGATATGGTGGCTGATATATCGTGCATCTCTACTGAAAATGTGTTCAGACAAGGAAACGCATTAGTCATGTGTCATTTACCTGCTCACAGGTGAGGCTGAGGGGGCGGAGTTAGGCACACATGACTCGTCAGAAGGCGTGGAGGGGCGGAGTTAGGCACACATGACTCATCAGAAGACGTGGCGGGGCGGAGTTAGGCACACATGACTCGTCAGAAGGCGTGGCGGGGCGGAGTTAGGGACAAATGACTCGTCAGAAGGCGTGGAGGGGGCGGAGTTAGGCACACATGACTCATCAGAAGGCGTGGATGGAGCGGAGTTAGGCACACATGACTCGTCAGAAGGCGTGGAGGGGCGGAGTTAGGCACACATGACTCATCAGAAGGCGTGGCGGGGCGGAGTTAGGCACACATGACTCGTCAGAAGGCGTTGCGGGGCGGAGTTAGGGACAAATTACTCGTCAGAAGGCGTGGAGGGGCGGAGTTAGGCACACATGACTCATCAGAAGGCGTGGCGGGGCTGAGTTAGGCACACATGACTCATCAGAAGGCCTGGAGGGGCGGAGTTAGGCACGCATGACTCGTCAGAAGGCATGGAGGGGGCGGAGTTAGGCACACATGACTCATCAGAAGGCATGGAGGGGCGGAGTTAGGCACACATGACTCGTCAGAAGGTGTGGAGGGGCGGAGTTAGGCACACATGACTCGTCAGAAGGCGTGGAAGGGCGGAGTTAGGCACACATGACTCGTCAGAAGACGTGGAAGGGCGGAGTTAGGCACACATGACTCGTCAGAAGGCGTGGAGGGGGCAGAGTTAGGCACACATGACTCGTCAGAAGGCGTGGAGGGGCGGAGTTAGGCACACATGACTCATCAGAAGGTGTGGAGGGGGCAGAGTTAGGCACACATAACTCGTCAGAAGGCTTGGAGGGGGCGGAGTTAGGCACACATGACTCATCAGAAGGCGTGGAGGGGGCAGAGTTAGGCACACATGACTCGTCAGAAGGCGTGGAGGGGGCGGAGTTAGGCACACATGACTCATCAGAAGGCGTGGAGGGGGTAGAGTTAGGCACACATGACTCGTCAGAAGGCGTGGAAGGGGCGGAGTTAGGCACACATGACTCATCAGAAGGTGTGGAGGGGGCGGAGTTAGGCTCACATGACTCATCAGAAGGCGTGGAGGGGGCGGAGTTAGGCAGGTAGATGGCGCTCCATAGCATCAGATTCCTCACGTGACACACTGGGTGCAAAACCTGACAGAGAGATTACTAGTGAGGCGTTCATTTGATCAAAAATACAGTAAAAATAGTGAAATATTCTTACAATGTAAATCAGCTGTTTTCTATGTGAATATATAATAAAGTGCAATTTATTCCTGTGATCAAAGCTGAATTTTCAATATTTCAATATTTATGGTGGATAGATCACCAAAATAAAGAGTACTGTGTGAGGAAAAAATACAAGTTTTAGTGTCAGTACTACATTAAACTACTATATATTATGTTTAATACAATGTATAATAATGCAACGGGTCCTGATAATGCCAAATGTCTTGTTACCATTAATGACCTACATTATTTTAAATATATCTAGTCAGTGACAGCACAAGCATATTCGTCTAAAATTATTCTGTGTTTTCAGAATGTCTCTATTGTCTTCTGTCTCTATTGTCCTGTATTGGGTTACAGCACCAGCTCCAAGTCTATTCATTTACACACACATTGTAATATCAAATTTAGCATTTTAATCAACAGTACATCTTTTGTTAACCTTTTATCATGTGTGTCTTGGAGTATCGCATCGGTAGTTCAGTATCGTGATATGTATCGAATCGTGACATGAGGGTATTGTTACACCGCTAGTTTTGAGTGATGCTGATGTTGCCGTTCTGTGTTCAGCTCGTGTCTGAAGTCTTGTGTTGTTCTCGCAGGCGCTCGTGAGAGTTGGGAGTTTGACTCTGGGGTCCGAGATTTACAAAGTCCAGATCTTCAGTCCCTGACGCGAGCGAATCCGAGCTCGCCGTTACTCCAGAAGCTCCTCGAACCGTCATCCGGGATTCACAAGCTCCTGTCGAAGCCTTCATCCGCTCTAAGCGGAAACTACCTGGAACTGGCCAATACCGTGAGTCTGAACTCTATTCCACAGCTGACATTGAGTGCTTGGTTGGAATTGGCAAGAGCTATTTTATTTCATATGAAGTAGTTAATAGGAGGGCAAAACAAGACTTTCCTCCATTCATTTTTTTAAATTTTAAAAATTTAGTGTTCATCAGAGGGACTTTTGTCGCTCTTGAACCACGAATACACACAAAAAATGTTATGGATTTGAAGAGTTTTGTGGTTGAAATTTAAAAAAGTAAGAAATCGGCTTAATTTGAGCTCCTTAGCAATGAATGGAATGTGAGGAATGCTTCAGTACACATAGAAAAACCTAAAACTACTCAAAATTCAAACTAAAAATACTAAAAATTTACCAAAAATGTATTTTATAATGTCTACATGTGTATCTGAATGAATTTTGAAGTGATATGACTTTAGGTTACTATTTTAGACTCCAGGTTTGTACTAAATAGCAAGACAGTAGCGCATTTTGGGTAAATCATTAAAAAAATGCTTGATGGAAACTACAAGATGCGATGGAAGCTTGTTTCCGCCACAGAATAAAACATTTTAAAAGATATTTGCGACTTTTTATCTCACAATTGCGAGATATAAAGTCAGAATTGCGACTTTATATCACGAAATTCTGACTTTATATCACGCAATTCTGAGATAAAAAGTCAGAATTATGAGATGTAAACTCGCAATTGTTAGAATTATTATTTTTTCATTCTGTGGCAGAAACAAGCTTCCATGAGATGCACAGAAAAAGTGCATAAAAAACGTATTGAGGCGATATTTTTGTGTTATCCGATAAGAAGACATGCGCGTAAACTACGTTGGGAACGCATTTACAGAATAAATCCTGCAAAGCTCATGTGACTTTGCCTCAGCGTCAGCTGTGATTGGATAACTGGACTATCCAGAGGACCAATGGCATCGCAGCGTCTCAAATGCTGGTTTGGTTTTTCTGAAACGCCGAAGTCAAAGTGTGTGTTCAGAATGACTTGGTTTATTTAATCATTTTTGATGATTCATGACCTGGACATGTTTTTGTGAGTAATTTGAAGAGTTGACAGTGAAAGCTTGACCTCTGAAGGTGTGTGTGTGTGTGTGTGTGTGTGTGTGTGTGTGTGTGTGTGTGTGTGTGTGTGTGTGTGTGTGTGTGTGTGTGTGTGTGTGTCAGACAGTCTGTAGATGGCGCTCTGTCTCAGAGTGAGTGTTATTACCGGGATAAATATGAGCTCTCAGGATTGTATCTTATCATATCTTGTAGCTTTTTTTCTCTATGAATTCAGTTTAATTTCCTGATGAGATCTTTTAACTTCTGAGGAGATGATGAAAGCAAGACTTTCCTGTCACGACACGTTATCAGTTTGCTCATAAGGATTGTTGAAATCTGTTTTCGTTCACGTGAATGAAGATAAATGAATGATACGATCAGGCGTTTGTAGGAACATCTGCTCATCAGTTCCTCTTGTTCAGCGTCTGGTTCACTGTGAATCTGATCCGTCACGGTCAGCCTGCGTTTCTTTAGACCCGAGTGCAAAAGCCTGTTTGTAGGACTAGGAACATTAAAGGGGTGGTATAACGCCCTTTTCACAAGATGTAAAATGAGTCTCTGATGTCCCCAGAGTGTGTGTCTGAAGTTTTAGCTCAAACACCACACAGATATTTTTATATAGCATGTTAAAATTGTCACTTTTTGAGGGTGAGCAAAAACACGCCGTTTTAGTGTCTGTCCCTTTAAATGCAAATGAGCTGCTGCTCCCGGCACAGGGGGCGGAGCTTCAAGAGCTTGTGTGTGTGTGTGTTAGCAGCTCCGATTACCTCACGATTACCGATAACGCGACCGCTCAGATCGGGACATTTGGGAATAAAATAAATAAATTATGTACTGCACTTTGGTCAACCCATGGTTGTTTTTAAATGTGCTTTATAAATAGAGAAAAGAGAGATAGACACACACACACACACACACACACACACACTTGTATGGTCCTGTCAAGCAGACAAAAGCATGAACATGATGAATAGGACATGTGGCTTTGCATGGTTAAACGACATACAGCTATTATCACGGGTGTACTCACTTTAGTTGCCGGGTATTTTGACAATAATGGCTGTATGTTGAGTTATTTTCAGAGGACAGTAAATATATACTTCTATACAAGCAGCATCGACTACTCTAAAATATATCCTAGTCTCATTTCTCATTTCTATAGTATTGTCCCTTGAGATGATATATTAAAATGGTTGCTGAAATGTAAGGGGTGTACTCACTTTTGTGAGATAGAGTGTGTGTGTGTGTGTGTGTGTGTGTGTGTGTGTGTGTGTGTGTGTGTGTGTGTGTGTGTGTGTGTGTGTGTGTGTGTGTGTGTGTGTGTGTGTGTGTGTGTGTGTGTGTGTGAGAGTATTCAGGGTGGTTTGTTGAGTGATTGTTGTGTATTATCAGCATCTCTTGGCTGGTCTTCTCTGACATATGGCATGTGTTAGTGTTAGTGACGTCAGAGTGTGTGTGTGTGTGTGTGTGTGTGTTTACAGTGATGAGGAATGTGCTCTTGATGTCATGTGATGTTTTAACAGCTCTGCTGATGTGTGGATCAGGTTACCGCAGTAAAGCTGGACAGAATCATTACAGAGGACATTACCAGCTCAAGTTGTGTTTGTGTTTTTACAGGCTACTTCTGCTTCAGGACCAGTTTAGTAGTTTTAAATGTGGATGTTGTATTTCAGTGGCGGGACTTTAATTTTGAGCTCCTCAGTGTTGGTTTTATTTTGGTATTGTTAAGCTGAACACTTGCATTATCTCTCTGTTAAAACACTAATGATGTGTGTTGTGAGTTGTCTCAACTATTTTTTTCATAGCAACCACCTTGACTACCTTAGCAAACGCATAGCAACACCCTAGCAACCAACCGAATACCATAGCAACCACCCCGAGTACCCTAGCAACTGCATAGCAACACCCTAGCAACCAACCGAATACCATAGCAACCACCCCGAGTACCCTAGCAACTGCATAGCAACACTGTAGCAACTAATCCTAGTGACCGCATAGCAACGACCCAGAGTACCTTAGTAACTAAATGGCAACCACAATAGCAACCACCCTGAGTACCTTAGCAACCACCCCAAATACCTTAGCAACTGCAGATCAATACCCTAGCAAGCACCCTGAGTACCCTAGCAACCGCATAGCAACATCTTAGCAACTACCCTGAGTACCATAGCAACCGCATAGCAACACCCTAGTTTATGTTGAAATCTATTCAATTCAAATTAAATTCAAATGTATTTGTATAGTGCTTTTCACAATACATATTGTTTCAAAGCAGCTTTACAGAAAGTGCATTTCAGAAATGTACATAGAAACATACAGTTAGTTAATCATGTATTAATTTAGGGCATAAGATATCGCCGGCGTTGAGTCGTCTCTTCACAGGCGTTTAGTCGTCTCATCGCTGGTGTTGGGTCATCTGAAGTCTCCGTGAGAGGCTGGATACAAACCGGAGCTGACGAACACTATTTAACAGCAGAAAAGCAGATGGGAAATAATTAGCATAGCTGCTGTTCATAATATTAATGCATTCGAACTGATTCAACAGTGGTATAAAAGGTAAGCATTATGTGAATGCTTGGCTAAAGAGATGCGTCTTTAATCTAGTTTTAAACTGGGACAGCGAGTCTGAGCCTCGAACCATATCAGGAAGGCTATTCCAGAGTTTAGGAGCTAAATGTGAGAACGCCCTCCCTCCTTTAGTGGACTTAGATATCCTAGGAATGACCAGAAGCCTCGAATTTAGTGATTGTTACTCCCCTCGAGTTTTAATAAAGGCTCAAGTCATTCCTGGGTTTTCACGGGCATTTATTCGATGACGGGCATGTCTTTACATGTTCACTTGTTGCATTTTCAAATTGCCGTCAGAACTGGTATATAAATAAAACACAGAAAAACATAAATTAACCTTTAAATTCTTGACATACTTGCAGACAATATTAAACAGAATCACATAGAAACTAAGAAATAAAGCATACATTTGTGACATGTAAAATAATATATATGAACTTGCTTGTTACAAACACCGTCACACCGTCGTGTAACACAAATAAATGACAAAGAAAGGAAAAATATATATACCTCATTGGCCGCATGAACCCGAGAGGGTAAACTTAGAAGGGTATTCGTCTTCACACTTCACCAACAACTTATATAACTTTTACAATCTTCCGTAGCTTTTAGAAAGCAGGCTCGCAAGCCGCAGCACATATCTCTCTTCTAGATCTTAGCGAGTGCACCCATACAGCGTCCCTATAACAACAAATTATAATTTCCGCACGGAACAAAAAAATAAGTTCCACCTTTTTCCTCACAGTTTTTTCACAAAAGAAATAAACATGCAATTACTATTTATTGGCCATGAAACATAATTTCAATCATATGATTTTTAACCTCATGTATATTTATATTTTAATTGTGAACCATATTTAAACAGAGATTTATGAATTGCCTTTGATTGCAGCTACACTCCCACCAAATCACTTGTGATTTCAACCAATGAACTATGTGTGAGCGATCACTGTAAGTTAAAGATATGTTAGTCAGCTTCAAGTAATGTGACTGTCTTGTGGATAGGTCTCTCCAGATAGACTGGTTTGCTGAGTCTCTTTCCTTGATCATCTAATGCGGAGTCGCTGATCAGTAACTGGACCTTCCGCACACATCCATCTTCAGATGGATACACATTAGCGACTTTAGCCAGCTTCCATTCATTTCTGGGTGCATTATCGTTTTGTACAATTACTATATCATTAACCTTCGCATTTCTCCTCGTCTTGTGCCACTTCTGTCGTTGTTGTAAACTCAATAGGTACTCCTTTTTCCATCTGTGCCAAAATTCATTGGCAAGGCATTGGACTCTACGCCATCTCTTGCGGAGGTAGAGGTCTTCCTTTACAAAGTTTCCAGGTGGAGGCAAGATTATTGAGGACTTCATTGTCAGAAGTAAGTTGGGCGTAAGAGGCTGAGGACCTGTTGGGTCACTGAGTAAGAGTGTTGTCATAGGTCGGCTGTTTATGATTGCCATCACTTCATAAAGATAGGTCCGTAAGGATGAACTGTCGAGTGTTCGGGATGACTGATCCAGGATGGATGTTAACACACTTCTGATTGTCCGGATCTGCCTTTCCCAAACTCCGCCCATATGGCTAGCAGCGGGAGGGTTCATTACAAACTCGCATCCTAGTTTTTTAAGGCATTCTTGATCCATTTCCTTTACTGCTTCCAGGAATTCACGCCTCGCTCCAACAAAATTGGTGCCCTGATCTGATTGTAGTTGACGAACGTTTCCACGTAGGGCAATGAAGGCACGAAGTGAGTTAATGAATGCATCGGTTGATAGATCGTCTAGTAACTCTATGTGCACTGCACGAGAGCACATGCATGTGAACAATAGTCCATAACGTTTCAGCTCTTTTCGACCTTCTTTGATGTAAAACGGACCGAAACAATCCATCCCACAATACGTGAAGGGAGGAGTTGTCTCCATTCTCTCACGCGGCAGGTCTGCCATTCTCTGTTCTTCAGTGTGACGTCTAAACGTTCTGCACTTGACGCAGTGGTAGATGACTGATGACACAGCTTGACTACATCCGAGGATCCAGATGCCATTTGATCTCAACTCGTTCATGGTCATGCCACGCCCCTGATGTTGCACTTGTCTGTGATAATGATCGATCAGTAACCTTGTTATGTGGTTGTTTTTTGGAAAGATGACTGGATGTTTGATGTGTGGATGCATGACAGCATGCTCTAATCGACCTCCTACTCTAAGGATGCTCCTGTGGTCTAAGAAGGGATTGAGTCGGTACAGCCTATTGTTTTTGACTTTGGTCATCTCCCCTTGTGACTCAAGATCATTGATCTCTTTGGAGAAGACTTCCCTTTGTACAATGAGCATGATGGTAAGCTCCGCATCCTGTCTTTCCTGAAGACTTGTGGCTTCATTGGTTCTCTGTATTGTACCCTTAAACTCCTTGAGAAATCTTTGGAGTCTGGCGATTGCTTTCACTAGTCTTGTCCAGCTTGAAAACTTAAGAAAGCGATTAGTGAGTGAATCTGTTGTTGTTGAGGTCTGGTGCACAATGACCCTACGCACTTCTGGATCTTTGGCATCAAGTTCTCTCATCTTAACCTCACCGCTTGGAAGCTCTTCCTGCCAGAGAAACTCTGGACCACTAAACCAATTGGAAGCAATGAGCTCCTTTGCCTTAAGTCCTCGTGACGCATGGTCAGCGGGATTGTCTTCTGACGTCACGTATTTCCACTGAGTTGGGTTTGTACTTTCCTTGATGCGCTGTATGCGGTTAGCTACGAAGATATGAAACCGTTTCGCGTCATTATTAATGTATCCTAAGACGACATTTGAATCTGTCCAGAAGAATTCCTGGGCATCTTCAAGCTCCAATTCTCCTCTGAGCATGTCACTTGTGCGTATTGCTACAACTGCTGCGGACAGCTCGAGTCTTGGCACCGTAGTTAACTTTGTGGGGGATACTCTGGCTTTGGCCATAACTAGGACGCAGTGTATCTGTCCTGTTGTACTGGTTGCTCTTAGATAAGTACAGACTCCATACCCCGTGACACTTGCGTCTGAAAAATGGTGAATTTCATACTTGTGAACGGTCTTGAAATCTACTGGTAAGTAGCATCGCTCAATCTTGACATTGGCTAAGCTCTGTAGATCCAATAGCCAGGACTCCCACCGTGACCTTAGCTCATTTGACATTGGCTCATCCCAGTCGATCTTCTCACGACACATCTGTTGAAGTATTTGTTTCCCAAGTAGGACGAAAGGCGCCACAAAACCAAGTGGATCGAAGATAGAGGCTACTGTGGACAAAACTCCTCTTCTAGAGAGAGGGCGCTCATTCACGACTACTCGAAACTGGAAATGATCTGAAGCGACACACCATTTTACGCCTAGAGCTCTCTCAATCTGTTGTTCGCCAAGAGCTAAGTCTTGTTTCATTACTGTCTCTGCACAGTCTTCCTTTGGGAGGGATGCTAATACTTGTTGGCTGTTTGATATGAACTTATGAAGTCGCAACTTGCCTGTATTGCAGAGTTGTCTTGCTTCGTTTACCAACTGAATAGCCTCTTCTTCTGAGCGGACACTTATTAGGCCATCATCCACATAGAAGTTTCTCTCAATGAAACGAATTGTAGCTTCACTGAAATGACCTTGCCCTTGAGCTGCGATGTACTTGAGGCCATAGTTTGCGCAGCCGGGTGATGAAGCGGCTCCAAACAGATGGACACGCATACGGTAGACGGAAGGGTTGGAGTAGAAGTCTCCATTGTCCCACCACAGAAAGCGGAAGTAGTCTTGATCTTCTGGCTTGACATGGAATTGGTGAAACATGCGTTCTATGTCGCACATCACCGCTACTTGACCCTTACGAAACCGACATAGAACACCAACCAGGGTGTTGGTCAACTCTGGCCCGGTGAGCAGAAAGTCATTTAAAGACACACCTTCGTACCTTGCAGAGCAGTCGAACACGACTCTTATTTTTCCAGGTTTCTGGGGGTGGTAGACCCCATGGTGAGGGATGTACCAGGAGGGGCTTTTGTCCAGTTCGTCAGGTGGAACCTTTTCCGCATCTCTACGTGTTATTGTTTCATTCATGAATGTTGTGTAGTCTTTGTGGTATTGCCTGTCTTTCTCAAATCTTTTCTTTAGACATTTGAGTCTGTGTTCGGCACAGATTTTATTATCTGGCAGATTTGGTCTGTCCTTCTTAAAGGGTAAGGGCAACTCACAGTGACCATTCGCTTTCATTTTTACTTCTTCCTCCATTATGGAAATGAAACGCAGATCCTCTTGAGAGAAATGAGAGTCCTCCATGCGGCGTTCATTGAAATCGGACTCCAGTACTTTTATCACATCTAGTGGTGTGACTAGCTCTTTGACTTGTGTACGACAGACGTACCTGACTTCATTTGGTAAGGGGGTTGGTGACTGAACAGAAGGTGTCACTTCTTTAACTATGACTCTGTGGCTGCTTCCTATAGCGTCACCATAGTCCACACAGGGATCAGTACTGCCGACTATAGTCCAGCCAAGGTCAGTTCTTTGAGCGAATGGTTCATTGTCCTTTCCTGACACCACTTCTCTGGGTAACAGAGCTTGCGAACAGTTGTACCCTATAAGCAGGCCGACATCACACTCTATCATGGGAGCGATCTCTTCAGCAAGGATCTCTAAGTGAGGCCATGCTCTTGCTGTCTTGGGTGTGGGAATATGACTTAGATTAGCAGGGATAAATTCTCTTGTGTATGTCGTTGGGAGAGGAATTCTCTTGGATGCGTAGAAGCCTCTAACTTGTAGCCCAAATAACTTTTGACTTCGAATGACTGTGTCCCTGGATGACAGTGTGGACAGTTTCAACTGCACTTGTTTCTTTTCTGCGACTAGAGCATCTGCCTTTTCTTGAAGAACGAATGTGGTGTCGCTCTGACTGTCCAGAAGGGCATAGACAAGAACCTCGTGTTCTGGATCGCTTGTTGTGGACAACCAAACTGGAACGATTGTGGATGTGAAATCACTGTTAGTGTTTTGTAGAACACGGTTGGATATTGCCTTGTTTGATGTTTCTGCACTCGGTTGTTTGGTTTCCCTTGTGTCCCTTTGTTCCTTGTCAGGATCCTTTGTCCTTTTGACTTCCCTGTCACGTTCCTGATGTAAACATGTTGGATGTTTCCCTTTGCATGTATTACAAACACTTCTCCTTTCACATTTCTTTGAACGGTGACCCGGGCTTAGACATCCAAAGCACAAGCCCTTTGTTTGTACAAACTTGACTCGATCAGTAATTGACTTGTCCATGAACTTTCGGCAGACATGAATTCCATGGTTTGGTCTTTCACAAAAGATACACATCTTAGTGTCTGATTTCTCTTCAGAACTGCTTGCTAACACTTTTGCGCCAACACTACGGATCTTTGAGGCCTTTGGTTTTTCAAAGTCACTTGCCTTTAGTGCATGAAGCGATGTTATTGGATTGCACGCTATCTTCGCCTCTCTTGTAACGAAGTCGACAAAGTTGCTGAATGCTGGAAATGACCCACTTTGTTCTTGTATGTCAATGACTTTTCTATTCCAGCTCGCCGTTAACCAATCAGGAAGCTTACTGAGCATTTTCTGGTTTTCGCTGCAGTCATTGAGAACTTCAAGATTCTTAATCTGGAACATTGCTGCTTCACAGCCTCTGAGAAAGTCTGAGAACTCTCGTAGTTCAGCACTGTCCTTTGGTCCAATCCTTGGCCATGATGTGAGCTTATCCCTGAAGGCTTTGGCGATTACAAATGAGCTTCCATACCTTTCCTCCAGAATGTTCCATGCTGCAAGATACGCTGTGTCCGTTCCCAACAGGAAATAGCTCTCAATTGCTTTTCTTGCTGGCCCACCAACATACTTGCGAAGGTAGTAGAGCTTTTCATTTACGGGGATGTTCTTCCTGTCTATCAGGGTTTGAAAGGACATTTTCCAATCCTTGTACTTGAGCGAGTCTCCAATGAAGACTGAAGGTTCTGGTACTGGTAAACGACTTATGTTGATTGACTCTGCTAATGCTCTGGCTAATGCAGTAGTGCTATCTTCTTGTGTAGCATTGGTTGCATGTTGCGGGTTAATAGTGGGTTGTGCAAAGTGAACTTCAGGCAAACTAACCAGGTAAGGTGCCGGTTCTTTCGGCTTTGACTTACTGTGTAGAAGGTCTGATATTTCTTCATCTGAAGTTGATTCTTGTTCGTAGACCTGTAGACGTGCTTTGGCGGCTCTCATTTTCTTGACAGTTTCTAAGCGTTCTATCTGCCTACGCTTTTCCTCTAATGTCTTTCGTTTTTCAGCATTTTCTGCTTCTTGTTGTGCAAGTCTTTTTCTGTTTTCAGCTTCAAGATTTTCAAGCTCCCTTTGCTCACGCTCCATTTCTTGCATCACTTTCAAGGTAGCTTCAGTTGCAGCCAGTTCTGCTGCTGCTTCTTGTTTCTTTGCAGATGAATTACTCGAATGGCTTGAACGCGTGATTGCACTACCTGTACGTTTGGATCTGTGAGATGCTGAAGATTGGAACACCGAGCCAGCCTCACTCCAGTGAGTTGACCTTTTAGCTGGGTATTTACCACTTTCGCCTTCTTTAAGAATCTCTGCTGCTTGTTCTATTATCCTTACAGAAACAGCATGACATGTGTCTACTCGACGACGAGTGTCACTGTCAGGAGTGTCGTGACTGCGCAACTCGTGATAGGTTTGCTTTACTTCTCCTGAAGCATTTTGGACCCTTACAATGTGATCCTGTAAGCTTGCAGTGCTAGGTGCATCGAGTGCTCTCTTAGCTTGTTTGGCAATAGCTTTCCATTTGTCATAATTAGTCTTAAAGCGAAACTGAAGCTTATTCACTCTTTCTTCGTGTAGAGCCTGGCCCTTTTCAGTAAGCTTTCTGTTTCTTTGGCTTTTTCTCAAAGCATCTTCTTCAACTACTTGACTTGTATTTGCCTCTTGCTGTGGGCTTGAGTCTACAGTTTCTTCATCAGGGCTTGCTTGATCCTGCAACTTTACAGCTTCACTTCCTTGGACTTCAGGCTCAGCCATTTCCCTACTTGAGCTAATGTATGTGTATTGACTGTGTATTGACTTAAATTCAGATTACTTGTGAGTTTGTATAATTACCTAGATTATTTTAAAGCACTACGGGATGTAATACTATTTAACTTTAAATATGAACTCTGTTAGAATTAACCTTAAAAATGTGTGTAAACACCTTAAAGCAAATTATTTTCACCTTGTATGAAATAGAGAATTACCTTCAATGTCAAAAAACAACAACAATATGCCTTGCTCTTTGCCTTGCCTTAGTGCACCTTTAACTTACACAATGAAGTGATTAGACTTGCAATTAAATCACCTTACAAAGAAATAAACATACAATTAAACTTAAACTTAATTGCAGACACATACACTTCAACCCCTTTTAGCACTTTAGAGTCCCTTTAAAAGTTAGCAGGATTAAACTACTTCTTAACATTTAAACTTGCTTAAATGTGTTACTTCTTTGTAGCTTCACCCCACGACACTTCTGGTCCCGGTTGCCACTTGTCGGGTTTCCGCAGTCCGTGATGTCTTTGATGCTTGTGAGCGTAGTTAACGATGTAACGAGCTGCTCGTTAAAGGCTCCGTTGCAACAGGCACCGCTCTCTTCTCCTCCAGCACGAAGCAGGCTGAGTTCTGACTGTTACTCCCCTCGAGTTTTAATAAAGGCTCAAGTCATTCCTGGGTTTTCACGGGCATTTATTCGATGACGGGCATGTCTTTACATGTTCACTTGTTGCATTTTCAAATTGCCGTCAGAACTGGTATATAAATAAAACACAGAAAAACATAAATTAACCTTTAAATTCTTGACATACTTGCAGACAATATTAAACAGAATCACATAGAAACTAAGAAATAAAGCATACATTTGTGACATGTAAAATAATATATATGAACTTGCTTGTTACAAACACCGTCACACCGTCGTGTAACACAAATAAATGACAAAGAAAGGAAAAATATATATACCTCATTGGCCGCATGAACCCGAGAGGGTAAACTTAGAAGGGTATTCGTCTTCACACTTCACCAACAACTTATATAACTTTTACAATCTTCCGTAGCTTTTAGAAAGCAGGCTCGCAAGCCGCAGCACATATCTCTCTTCTAGATCTTAGCGAGTGCACCCATACAGCGTCCCTATAACAACAAATTATAATTTCCGCACGGAACAAAAAAATAAGTTCCACCTTTTTCCTCACAGTTTTTTCACAAAAGAAATAAACATGCAATTACTATTTATTGGCCATGAAACATAATTTCAATCATATGATTTTTAACCTCATGTATATTTATATTTTAATTGTGAACCATATTTAAACAGAGATTTATGAATTGCCTTTGATTGCAGCTACAGTGATCTTAAAGAACGCGATGGATTGTAGGGCGATAGAAGGTCTATTAAATACACAGGAGCTAAACCATTTAGGGCTTTATAGGTCAGTAATAGTACTTTGTAATTGATACGGAACTTAATAGTAGAGATTTAACTTAACTTGTAGAGATGATAAAATAGGTGTTATATGATCATATTTTCTTGATCTAGTAAGAACTCTAGCAGCTGCATTTTGCACTAACTGTAGCTTGTTTATTGAGGATGCAGGACAACCAGCTAATAAAGCATTACAGTAATCTAGTCTCGAGGTCATGAATGCATGAACTAACTTTTCTGCATCAGAAACAGATAGCATGTTACGTAGCTTAGCAATGTTTCTAAGGTGGAAAAAGGCTGTTCTTGTAATATATGATAATGATTTTCGAAAGACAAGTTGGGGTCTAGTATAACACCCAGGTCTTTTACTGTAGTGGATAAAGTAACAGGACATCCTTCTAAATTAAAGTTGTATTGTAAGTGAGTTTGTGGGTAGTTTTTTGGACCAATAAGTAGTACCTCCGTTTTATCTGAATTTAATAGCAGGAAATTACACGTCATCCAGCATTTTATATCTTTGAGACACTCTGTCAATTTAGATAAGTTAGTGTTTTCATCTGGTCGTGATGAAATATATATAAGAGTGTCATCAGCATAACAGTGGAAATTAATTCCATGTTTTCTTATAATATTACCAAGTGGCAGCATATATATTGAGAATAGCAGAGGGCCTAACACCGATCCTTGCGGCACTCCATAGTCTACTGACGTTATCTTTGATTTTTCCCCATTTAAACAGACAAAATGGTAACGGTCTGATAAGTACGATCTAAACCAGCTTAATGCCTGTCCCTGAACACCAGTGTAGTTTTGTAGTCGATCCAAGAGTATTTTATGATCGATAGTGTCGAACGCAGCGCTAAAATCGAGTAGAACTAGTATTGAGATTCAGCATTGGTCATTAGCTAAAAGTAAATCATTTGTAATTTTAACTAGCTATATGGCTTTTAAAACTACTAAACTAAAACATAAACTATTTCAAACTGAAAACCTTCAAACTTAAAGCTTTTAAAACTGCTTCATTTCATTTAATTTATTTGACAGGGACAATGCAAACAAACATAGTGTCAAAACCAAGTATGTCACTGATGTGTTGCACATAAAGTTTATAGCTATTGCTAATGTCCCTGGAAGGGCTTTTATACACAATAAAATGTACATGATTAACTACTTCAATAAAAAAAAAATTAATAATAATAATATAAACACACATACATATCATATACAACTTTTATAATAATTAAAAATGAGTACACTTTTGGTTTATTTTTAACCATTTTTTAAGCCTGGAAGTGAACATCTTAAAGTCAGGCACAGTCTTGATTTCAAAAGGTAATGAGTTCCAGAGTTTAGAACGTCTGTCCAAAGCTGGTCCTGCAGTATGCTATTTTACAGTCATGATTTGTGGAGCTCCTAGTGACTCGGATGTTGTCCTGTCTCTCAATAAATGTACTTAGTGGCTCAGGTGCTAAATGATTAATGCACTTATAAATTAGTTTAAGAAAGGAAAAATTACTAAAGCTATCAAAATTCATTAAATTATATTTCTTAAAGATGCTGCAATGATGATAACGTAATGGTTTTTTATCCAACAGTTTTATTGCTCGATTATATAAAGAACCTACGCGTTTGATTGCAGTGGGAGCGGCTTGTGCCCATGTTGTCATGCAATATGATATATGAGAAAATATCATAGCATGCATGTACAGCAGGGCTGCCTGACTTGTTATGTAGCTTCTAATTAGTTTAAAAAAATTGAGAATACTTTGTAATGTTTTTAGGATTTTCTTTATATGTTTTTCAAATTTAAGTTGAGGATCTAAAACTAATCCTAAATATTTAAATTCTGTAACTGGCTGGATGAATTTCTTTATTTTGTAACTTAATATTAAATCTTCCTTTTATATCTATTTTTTTAATGGAAAAACACATGCAAACTGTTTTTGAGAAATTTAAAACTAACTGATTTTGAATGAGCCACTGTTGAATGTCAGACATACTAGGGGAGAGTACAGCTGCAGCCTGCTCAGGTGACTTGGCGGGTACATAAAGAACTGCATCATCCGCATAGAGCTGACATCTGGCACCTGAGCAGTGCAGAGGTAAGTCATTTATAAAGAGACTAAACAGCAAAGGGCCAAGTATAGAGCCCTGTGGAATGCCCATTTTTATGTTTGAAAGTGCAGATACCTTTTGATCAACTTTAACACACTGCACTCTAGAGTGGAGATAAGATGTAAACCAAAACACTGCCTCATTTGAAAAATTAAAATTTTACATTTTGGATTAAAAGCAAACTATGATCGACTGCTTTTGTAAGGTCGATAAATACGGCTCCTACCACATTACCTTTTGTCTAGGGACTTTTTTACATTTTCAATTAAACAGCAGTTTGCTATTTCTGTCGAGTAACCTGGTCTAAACCCAAACTGGTGACAATGAAGGAGCTGTCTGGCTTCTAAATGGTCCACCAGTTGCACCACTACTACTTTTTCAATTATTTTTGATAAAACCGGTAAATTCGATATAGGTCGATAGTTGCTCAGAGTTTTGGCTACCACCTTTAAACACAGGGATAATTATTCCTTTCTTCCATGCACTGGGAAATGTACTGGTTCTTATGGAAAGATCAATGAGATGGGTCAATGGTTTGACGAGAACATCTTTATAATTTTCAAGAAAATTATTCTATTCATCATAAAAATATCATTTGACTTGGAATTTGAAAGTTTATTAATTATTTCTGCAACTTTTGCTTCCGACACCTCTTTAATATAAAATGAATCTGTTGAGGTGTCTCGCAATGAAAGATTAAAATGATTAACGGGCTGGAAATCTTTTGATAATTGTACAAAATAGGAGTTGAATTCATCAGCCATAGTGGCACGATCGGTTATACTATTGCCATTGATATTAATTTCTGTGATCTTTTTATGTTTATTTGATTTGTTAGTCAAATTGTTTAAACGCTTCCATAGTGAGTTATTTATGCCTTTGGAACTATCAATTCAATTAGTGTAATATGTTACTTTTGCTTTCCGCAACTCAAATACAACTATATTCCTTAAACCTTTATAAATCAAGAAATCTGAATTGAGTTTAGATCTTAAAGATGTTTTCAAGGCTAAATCTCGCTTCTTCATGAGAATCCGTAATTCATTATTTATCCAAGGCACCGTATAATCCTTTTTTTTTTTCAATTTGATTTGCTTTGTAAATTTTTCCATCAGACATGTAATAGCTGTAGTCAAGGAATTACAACATTCCTCTACATCATCTAGTGTCAAAATTTGTCCCCAGTTTATATTTTTAAGTTCTCTTTCAAATTGTGCAGTAATACATTTAGGGAGAATGAAATGTGTTTTTTCATTATCAGATTTACCAAAGTACTGTAGGCGCTTCTTCGTCAGTTTCCTAACAGTCAAAGTCATGTTATGGTCGGAGAGTCCGGTAATCAAATTATAAGTCCTTGTAATTCGTTCTGGTCTATTAGTAAATGCCAAATCAATGAGGGTCTTAGTCTGTCTTGTTATTCTTGTAGGTCCTTCAATCATTTGTCTATAGTTAAATCTTGTCACAAGTGCTTTGAGTTTATGTTTACATTTTTTATCAGACCAACAAATATTGTAGTCTCCATACCATATTGTCTCTCTATAAGAGTCCAGATGTTTAACTACAACATTTAGGTCATCATAAAACTTGACCTTATAAGAAGGGGGATTGTAGAGGACAGAAATATTATAATTCATAGTAGGTGATAGAGTTACATTTAATGCTAGACATTCCAGGGGGGTGTTCAATTCAATTAAGTGACATTTTAATTTGTCTTTAATGTATATTAATAGTCCTCCTCCCTTACCTGTAATTCTATCCTTTCTAAAACACTGATACCCAGCAATGTCAATCATATTCGTTGGAATGTTTCTATGAAGTCATGATTCCGTTAAACAGAGATAATCCAAGTTAGAGTCCAGGAGAAGTGCAGAGACCAGGGGCCTATACCATGAAGCCGGTTTTGCTGGCTAGCCAGCTATGTTTCAGTTTAGTTTGCGACAACCCTGGGTTTTAGGGATCATGAAAGTGGTTTGGTTTTAGCAGTGTTCATCGCCATAGTAACTTACGCTCCACGGCTAACCTGGTCCGGGTCAGGTGATGTTCTAGGTAAGAGGTTGCAAATTGAACTTGGACCAATCAGCTGTGAGCAAAGTGACACATGTCTGATGCGATAAAGTCACTCCACCTGTTTCTACTCCAAATTAAAGGTCATTACATAGCAAATGATTTTTAAAGACAAAATCGTCTGGTTTTTAGTGATGCTTATTTAGAATAATAAATGTGTATGATTTAGATATTATTTATGTAATTATTATACCCTTTATCAATCACACATGTACAATTTTAGTTAATCAATAATTAGTACGGAGTTTAAATGAATAAATATATAAAGGTAATATAAATACGCTTTAGCATCAACAGATGAAGCTATAAAATGACTCAATGTGAGTTTAAATGTTCAATTCTCTCTATACCTTTATCAGCTGTATAAAATAACTTCACAACTTTTACTTGCACTGATATACAGTAGCGAGACTTTTTCTTATAGTTGTCCTCTTACATAGACAGCTGTTTTCTTCTTGCTGTGTAAATTTGTTTAAATTCTCACCATTTTAATACTTTTATTTAATAAGTGAATTGCGCTGCTTCTCTCGCGAGAAATTAATCTCAGTTTCACTCTTTCTCAACATGTGATTGGCTGTTCGCTACTGATGTCACACTTAAACTCCTAAACTTAAGATCAAAGCCTGAGTTGACAGAGAAAGTTGATGATCAGCTTCATGTGACCAACAAAGCCTGGTTGGATTGATTTGGTTTTGTCAACTCTAAACTAATCCTGTAACCCTGAGTTTGTTCAACTACCATCATGGTACAGGCCCCTGATCACGTATAGGGATAAGGCTGCGTATGTTTAACTGTCCACCTAATATTCCCTTTGGTTTGCACTTTACATCCCAAAGCACACGGGCGTGATTAGCAGTTTGAACTTGTAGATAATACCTTTGTTTCTGTGCAGCGCGACTATCCGAGCGTTTATGTAGCGTGTTGACTGTTACCCCAGACTCAGAGAGGTTAGCATGCTCCGCCATAGCTAACGCCGCTGCATAATCATCCGACCGAGAGCAGAAGCCCTCGGCGCCTCCTACAGTCGCAGTAGCTCACGGTCCGGTCCTTAGCTGGTGATCAATCAAGCGGGAAAACTCACCGGAGAGGTCACAATCCGATGTCCTCACACGGGGCTCTGATGTGCTCCGCATCCCAGCATGACGCTGCTCCGGCAGCTCCTGGCACTGGGCTAACATTTCCTTCAACTCCACTGCGTGAGTCGCCGGTGTAATCAGGGGCGGTATCGTAATCAGGGGCGGTATCGTAATCAGGGGCGGTATCTCCTGCAGGCTTACACCTATGTCAGGCATTACCTCCTCTTGGCTCGCCTGGTGTTCAAGCGTGGGGCCTGGGTTCAGATGTATGTCTCCTGCCAAAAGTATTAGCACCATTATTACTCTAGATACATGCGCTCTCTCTTGACGTGGTGTTGACCTATTAGCGCTGTTTCTGTCATGCTTACATAGACTTTTAGATGCCCAGGTAGTGTGGAGAATGGCGTGTCCATGTCCAAAAAAATAAAGTTTAGTGTATTCATTCTCATTCAGACCAACCAGGTTGTCCTTATTATGCAGAAGAACGTTGTAAGTCCAAGCACTCAATAACATTAAAAAACATTGTAAAATACAAAGGGCATGAATGAAGCCCAACGAACCACTCCTGCCCTCAGCAGCCATCTTGAATTGCATTCTCAACAAGGGAGCTTTTTTTCCCTTGTTGAGGGCTTGTTTAACCTTTGTTCCCTTGTTTAACCTTTCTGGCTTTCTGGTCTGTCTCAAAGAACTTTTTTATTTACTTTTATTTACTTTTGTGTTTTCATAATCGTTAGAAGCTTCCATTTTGATGAATCGCACAGCTCTAGTAAGACATGTAAAACCTTACTTGCTTTACTCCAGGGCTCCAGACTAACTTTTTTCACCTCCGTCCTGAAACCGTCCTAAAGTGAATGTCAACCGTCACAAAATCAAAATGTAGCAGCCAGCCTGCTTAAGCCTTTCAAAATGTTTTTTTACTAGTGATAATAACGTTTAAAATAAAATTGTAATATGCTTGAAGTGTTTTATATCTGTGGATTTTATTGTAGGCAAGTGAAGTGTTTATTTGAGAGGCTAAATTGATCGTCGCCTCTGGCCGCTTGGTCGTCACTTTAAATAACAAAAACTTTAATTTAACAAACAAAGAAAATTAACTTTATAAAGAAATGAAACAGAATATAACCACTCTGCCATAAAAAACTAAACTGGACCGTTTTATTGGCTGCACGTTAGTTGTATTATGGCAGGGGTTCTCAAACTTTTTGTGTGTGTGTACCACTATTTGTAATCAAGAATTTTCGCGGACCAATACACATAATAAAATATGTCTACACACAGTCCTACATGAATTAATCCGCACCTCTAAATAGGCTTACTAGCACTAAAACTATAACTGGTCATCACATCAGTACAACAGGTTTGTTAAAAGAAAGTTTACTGCACACAACGGCTAACATATATTTTATTTATTTATTTACTCAAGTGCTCGAGGGCATAATCAGGATGGGGGGGGGGGGCGTAAATAGGGTTGTTTCATGACAATTTTATTTAATTTTTTCATTGGCTGTTGCGTTAAATCTTACCCAGATACAATCGTGCTATTTTCTGATTGGTTATTGTGCAGCTCGACTAACAACAGGAAGCGTTTGATTCCTGACGGTTCCATAGTTAAAGCGGCGCGGCCAGGGAAATTTAAATATACATTTAAAAATATATACATATTAAATATATTATAAATAGTTTTTCTGCGTGAAAATACAATGTGTGACACTTCACGGCCGAGCGCCACTAGCCTATTTTAGTAATCGCACAATAACTTGACAATTTAATTTAAATTTTATATCAATATATGCCTAGATATTCTTTTTACTTTTTTTTTTTATGGGAATTTCCTGGTAAAATGAAGGTAAAAAAATATTATTTTATATTTTATTTTGCCTTTCCGCGGACCACGGTTTGGGAATTGCTGTATTATGGGGAGGAGGAAAAAACACGGGCTTTGGTCTCAAACACAGTGAAATACGGGGACGTTTCCGGGCACGGCCCCAGACGGACACAGGCCTACTCGGGTTCAGTGGAGGAGATGCAGGGCCGTCTTGGTGCTCAATCTGTTTTACGTTACCGTTGTTTAACCAGCGCAACATAGCCTATTTGCAATGTCATTAAGCCATTTGATAGATGCACCGCGGAACACGTCTCCGGGTGAGTAGCCGCCAGCGACAGTAACTATAGTAACAGCACTTGTAATAATAATAAAAATAGTGATAGTAATCAGCGCTTGGTCGGTTGATTTTGGCATTTTCTAGTGAGTTAGCCTAATAGGCTAGTAATAAATGAACACACATACTAAAATGTCTTTCGTCCTGGAGAATATTTCTGTTCGTCCTAAACACATTTTCTATCGTCCCCAGGATGATACGACGCCGTTAGTCTCGAGCTCTGATTACTCTTTCTCAGAAACTCTTAAGACTGTATTAGGAAGTATATTGGATCAGTATTGAACTCTAAGAGTGTGTTATGAAGGATTTCAGCACTGCTGTGTGTGTGTGTGTGTGTGTGTGTGTGTGTGTGAGAGTGAGTGTGTGTGGGTTTGAGTGAGTGTGTGAGTTTGTCTGTGTGAGTGAGTGAGTGAGTGAGTGTGTGTGTGTGTGTGTGTGTGTTAGATCAGTATTGAACTAAGTGTGTGTTGTGGAGGATTTCAGCACTGCTGTGTGTGTGTGTGTGTGTGTGTGTGTGTGTGTGTGTGTGTGTGTGTGAGTGAGTGTGTGTGGGTTTGAGTGAGTGTGTGAGTTTGTCTGTGTGAGTGAGTGAGTGAGTGTGTGTGTGTGTGTGTGTGTTAGATCAGTATTGAACTAAGTGTGTGTTGTGGAGGATTTCAGCACTGCTGTGTGTGTGTGTGTGTGTGTGTGTGTGTGTGTGTGTGTGTGTGTGTGTGTGTGTGTGTGTGTGTGAGTGAGTGTGTGTGGGTTTGAGTGAGTGTGTGAGTTTGTCTGTGTGAGTGAGTGAGTGAGTGTGTGTGTGTGTGTGTTAGATCAGTATTGAACTAAGTGTGTGTTGTGGAGGATTTCAGCACTGCTGTGTGTGTGTGTGTGTGTGTGTGTGTGTGTGTGAGTGAGTGAGTGTGTGTGGGTTTGAGTGAGTGTGTGAGTTTGTCTGTGTGAGTGAGTGAGTGAGTGTGTGTGTGTGTGTGTTAGATCAGTATTGAACTAAGTGTGTGTTGTGGAGGATTTCAGCACTGCTGTGTGTGTGTGTGTGTGTGTGTGTGTGTGTGTGTGTGTGTGTGTGTGTGTTGGATCAGTATTGAACTCTAAGAGTGTGTTATGAAGGATTTCAGCACTGCTGTGTGTGTGTGTGTGTGTGTGTGAGAGAGTGTGAGTGTGTGTGTGTTTGAGTGAGTGTGTGAGTTTGTCTGTGTGAGTGAGTGAGTGAGTGAGTGTGTGTGTGTGTTAGATCATTATTGAACTAAGTGTGTGTTATGGAGGATTTCAGCACTGCTGTGTGTGTGTGTGTGTGTTGGATCAGTATTGAACTCTAAGAGTGTGTAATTAAGGATTTCAGCACTGCTGTGTGTGTGTGTGTGTGTGTGTGTGTGTGTGTGTGTTGGATCAGTATTAATTGTTTTAAAATTTTCAGTATTCAGGTACAGAAACTATAATCAAATGTAAAATAACACTTTATAAATAAAATATACATTACAAATCTGGTTACAAAAGTTATTCAGTCAAGAACGAGTGAATTTTCTCTTTGTCTTTTGTAGTTTGATTAGTGT
>NW_027508723.1:752500-770000 GCF_051911475.1 Siphateles boraxobius
ATGAGAGGAGATCGTGTCGGTCTGTGGATGATTCTGACGTTCAGATTATTTATGAATTATTCATCAGAGTATTTTGGTATTTGTTTTTCAGAGTGTGTCTGTTTCCAGAAAACCAAAAATATGAAACCTTGAGTGAGTTTGTGTCTGAATGCATGTAGTTTATATACAGTCAAACCTACATTTATTCAGACACCTTCACTCAGAACTCAGAGTTATTAAATCAGTTGATATTTCACTGATTTTGTCCGTCCTTCTGTTAGACTCTCACACATGAATTATGTTGAATATCTGTCAGCTGTTAAATTTAACTACACAATTAGATAATACCAGTTTAGCTCAAACCAGTTACCAAGCAATGCTTCATGTTGTTCAGTCTGTGGTGTAAAAAGCTGCATTAGTTATTAAAGAAAAAACACTTCAGCAAAACATGATCAGCTCAAAGTGTCCCAATCATTTTTGATCCCAAATTTTTATGAATGTCAACGTTTACTTTATTTTGCTCTCCTCACTTACATAAATGGTCTAGTGTCCTGCACACACTAGTAAAATTATATCTGGTGTCTGAATAATTTTTGGTTTAACTGTAGATAATGTGCATGAATGTGAATGTTGTCGTAAAGTGTGTTTTGGGTTATAATTGGCAAATAATGACTAAACTTTGATATTTGTGTGTAAAATAATCACCTGACGGCTTCACTAGAGGGAGCTATTGAACGCATTATGTAACTCATCACTTTTAACCATATAAACTCAACCAATCTCTGTCTTTACATGAGACTCTGAGTGTGTGAGAGACTCTGAGTGTGTGAGAGACCCTGAGTGTGTGAGAGACTGAGTGTGTGTGAGACTCTGAGTGTGTGAGAGACTCTGAGTGTGTGAGAGACTCTGAGTGTGTGAGAGACTGAGTGTGCGTGAGACTCTGAGTGTGTGTGAGACTCTGAGTGTGTGTGAGACTCTGAGTGTGTGTGAGACTCTGAGTGTGTGTGAGACTCTGAGTGTGTGAGAGACTCTGAGTGTCTGAGAGACTCTGAGTGTGTGAGAGACTGAGTGTGCGTGAGACTCTGAGTGTGTGTGAGACTCTGAGTGTGTGTGAGACTCTGAGTGTGTGTGAGACTCTGAGTGTGTGTGAGACTCTGAGTGTGTGAGAGACTCTGAGTGTGTGAGAGACTCTGAGTGTGTGAGAGACTCTGAGTGTGTGTGAGACTCTGAGTGTGTGAGAGACTGAGTGTGCGTGAGACTCTGAGTGTGCGTGAGACTCTGAGTGTGTGAGAGACTGAGTGTGTGAGAGACTGAGTGTGTGAGAGACTGAGTGTGTGAGAGACTGAGTGTGTGAGAGACTGAGTGTGCGAGAGACTGAGTGTGCGAGAGACTGAGTGTGCGAGAGACTGAGTGTGCGAGAGACTGAGTGTGCGAGAGACTGAGTGTGCGAGAGACTGAGTGTGCGAGAGACTGAGTGTGCGAGAGACTGAGTGTGCGAGAGACTGAGTGTGCGAGAGACTGAGTGTGCGAGAGACTGAGTGTGCGAGAGACTGAGTGTGCGAGAGACTGAGTGTGCGAGAGACTGAGTGTGCGAGAGACTGAGTGTGCGAGAGACTGAGTGTGCGAGAGACTGAGTGTGCGAGAGACTGAGTGTGCGAGAGACTGAGTGTGCGAGAGACTGAGTGTGCGTGACTGAGTGTGCGTGACTGAGTGTGCGGGAGACTGGGTGTGCGAGATGGATGGGGTGTGCGAGACACTGAGTGTGCGTGACTGAATGTGCGTAACTGGGTGTTTGAGAGACTGGGTGTGCGAGATGGATGGGGTCTGCAAGACACTGAGTGTGCGTGACTGAGTGTGCGTGACTGAGTGTGCGGGAGACTGGGTGTGCGAGATGGATGGGGTGTGCGAGACACTGAGTGTGCGTGACTGAATGTGCGTAACTGGGTGTTTGAGAGACTGGGTGTGCGAGATGGATGGGGTCTGCAAGACACTGAGTGTGCGTGACTGAGTGTGCGAGAGACTGAGTGTGCGTGACTGAGTGTGCGTGACTGAGTGTGCGTGACTGAGTGTGCGTGACTGAGTGTGCGAGAGACTGGGTGTGCGAGATGGATGGGGTGTGCAAGACACTGAGTGTGCGTGACTGAGTGTGCGTGACTGAGTGTGCGTGACTGAGTGTGCGAGAGACTGGGTGTGCGAGATGGATGGGGTGTGCGAGACACTGAGTGTGCGTGACTGAGTGTGCGAGAGACTGGGTGTGCGAGATGGATGGGGTGTCCAAGACACTGAGTGTGCGTGACTGAGTGTGCGTAACTGGGTGTTTGAGAGACTGGGTGTGCGAGACACTGAGTGTGCGTGACTGAGTGTGCGTAACTGGGTGTTTGAGAGACTGAGTGTGCGAGACACTGAGTGTGCGTGACTGAGTGTGCGAGAGACTGGGTGTGCGAGATGGATGGGGTGTGCAAGACACTGAGTGTGCGTGACTGAGTGTGCGTGACTGAGTGTGCGTGACTGAGTGTGCGAGAGACTGGGTGTGCGAGATGGATGGGGTGTGCGAGACACTGAGTGTGCGTGACTGAATGTGCGTAACTGGGTGTTTGAGAGACCGGGTGTGCGAGATGGATGGGGTCTGCAAGACACTGAGTGTGCGTGACTGAGTGTGCGTGACTGAGTGTGCGTGACTGAGTGTGCGTGACTGAGTGTGCGAGAGACTGGGTGTGCGAGATGGATGGGGTGTGCAAGACACTGAGTGTGCGTGACTGAGTGTGCGTGACTGAGTGTGCGTGACTGAGTGTGCGAGAGACTGGGTGTGCGAGATGGATGGGGTGTGCGAGACACTGAGTGTGCGTGACTGAGTGTGCGAGAGACTGGGTGTGCGAGATGGATGGGGTGTCCAAGACACTGAGTGTGCGTGACTGAGTGTGCGTAACTGGGTGTTTGAGAGACTGGGTGTGCGAGATGGATGGGGTGTGCAAGACACTGAGTGTGCGTGACTGAGTGTGCGTGACTGAGTGTGCGTGACTGAGTGTGCGTGACTGAGTGTGCGTGACTGAGTGTGCGTGACTGAGTGTGCGTGACTGAGTGTGCGTGACTTAGTGTGCGTGACTGAGTGTGCGAGATGGATGGGGTGTGCGAGACACTGAGTGTGCGTGACTGAGTGTGCGTAACTGGGTGTTTGAGAGACTGGGTGTGCGAGATGGATGGGGTGTGCAAGACACTGAGTGTGCGTGACTGAGTGTGCGTGACTGAGTGTGCGTGACTGAGTGTGCGTGACTTAGTGTGCGTGACTGAGTGTGCGAGATGGATGCAGTGTATGAGACTGTGATTGTATATGATTGTAAAAATACAGAATAATTGCTTTTGTGATACTTTAATGGAGCTTTTATGGTATTTTGGAAGTACATATGACATGTGCGAAGTCATCTAAATTCAGATTTTAAACCCACTAATGTTCACCTTTATAAAAGATGTAGTGTGTCACTGGCGACACCAAACTAAGGCCATGTCCACACGGACACGGGTATTTTTATAACCGGAGTTTTTCCTACAGCGTTTTTAAAAAAAATCCCGTCCACACATGCTCGGTCTCCGTCTACATGAAAACGTAAAAACACACAATCAAGCGCGGGCAAGAGCATGCCACGCCAGCAGGCGGCGATATAAACCTTAACCCTAAAGCCACGTTGGCCAATCAGAAGCGCAAATCTGATGTCAAACACAGCTGATAACGGCGCACACTCTGACGTCGCAAGGCAAAAACCCCGGTTTCACTGTCTACACGACAACACTGTAACCGGCGTTTCTGAAAATCCTCACCCTGGCAGGGGTTTTCAAAAATGTTCGGTTTCAGTGCGTTTTCGTGTGGACGAACGGCCGAACCGCGTAAAAAAAGTCACGGTTATAAAAATACCCGTGTCCGTGTGGACAGGGCCTAAATAATCAAAATGATGACTGTTTTCAAACAGGTTTTTCCAGACAAAGTCAAACTTTTTTTATCTCTTACCACATGAGTGCCACATTTTTAAGAGTGAGAAGTCAAATATATTGTAAAGGTATAATAAATATATATATATATATATATATATATATATATATATATATATATATATAAATATAAAATATTTAGAGTTCCATGTGTTTTATACGCATTTTTTTAGTCATTTAAAAAATTTTTAGTTACACTCAGTCCTAAAGTCTTTTCTACAAAGTTTTTTTACGCCACAGCATAAAAACTGAAAAGGATCATTGTGACTTTTTTTCTCACAATTCAATTTTCTCAGAATTGGGATTTTTCTCACAATTACAAGAAGTAGTCCAAATTGAAGGGTATAAACTCTGACTGTATGTGTGTGTATGTTTGTGTGTATGTCTGTGTATGTCTATCTGTGTGTGTGTGTGTGTATGTCTCTGTATGTGTGTGTGTATGTCTGGATGTGTGTGTATGTACGTAAAAAATCCTTTGGCTTTTGTCCCAAACATCTAGAAAAATAATAGAAATTAGTTGGTCATAAAGTTGGCTTTTAAAAAGCTTAAAAGAGTAGAAGTGACTATCTGAGAGTAGAGTGACTGATCATATTCCAGCCGAGGGGAATCTGACGGGCTGGAACGGACACACACACACACACACACACACGTGTGTGTAAAACACTCCTCCTGCGGCCCCATGCAGCTGTGAGGCCCAGAGGCTCTCTCTCTCTCTCGCTCTCTCTCTCTCGCTCTCTCTCTCTCTCTCTCCCCTCGCCCGCCCTCCCTCACTCTCGCTCGCTCTCTCTCTCGCTCTCTCTCTCTCTCTCATGCTCTCTCTCTCTTTCTCTCTCTCTCTCCCTCGCTCTCTCTCTCTCTCTCTCTCTCACTCTCACTCTCTCAGTGTGTGTGTGAATCAGAGCGCTGCAGATCTGCTGTCGGGAGTCTCCGGCTGACTAGGGGAATGTGTGGATCGCCACAGTGGTTCTCAGTGTGGATTTAACCGTGTCTCTCGTGTGGATTACCGTTGGGATTGCGTTGGGAATACCGTCGGGATCGTGCTGGTGAAATCGAGGATGTGTGTGTGTGTCACAGAAGCAGGAGGAACGTGTTTCTTGTCGACCTCGGGTGACCGTCTCCCGCTGGAATACCGGGATTAGATCCCAGAGTTTCGGGATCATGAACTCAGGAGGGTCTGTGAACGAGGGAAACGAGGTGAGACTCGTTTGATGAAGGTCTGACTGCGACGTGCGGCTCTGAAGCGGTGTGTGTGTCGTCTGACCGACACACACACACACATACACTTCTGATGTTGTTAAACTTGTTTGAGATCTTCATTTCAGTATTTTAGCTTCTCTAATATAAAACCGCTGAAATCACATCACATGAACTTTTTATTAACAGAATCTAGTGTGGAGGGATAACAGATAATATTAAATCTGCATTGTAATAATTAGGAAGCATTCTCAAGAAAATAAAAAATGTATTGAAAAGTGAATGTAAAGTGCAAAATGTATTAATACAGAGTTTTATAGTTGGTTTAAATTTTCTAAAATCAAAAGCTCTTGTCTCTTTAAAAGTATACTTAAAATCTCAATTATAAATTGCTTTTTATTTAAATAATCCTTATGAAATTAAAATGAAAAACACCTTGAAACAGAAGTTATTTTGTCAGCTATATTTGCAGCTCGCTGTTTTTTAAGCATCTCGCGCCATGAGCACAACATTTTAAAGTATTTGTTTATTTATTGGTTCCATGTTTTTTAATACACATTTTTGTATTCAGTAAAGTTCTCAGCCTCAGTTCTAAAGCCTTTCATTGGATAGACTCGTTATATTTATTTATTTTTTCTTTTCTTTTCTGGAAAATTCTGGCAGATACCGATAATACTTTGTATTTGAAAGCCGATAACCGATATATTGGCCGATAAATCTAAATCAAATTCATATATACTATATATATAAGTTTTGGGAGCCTGATTACAAAAAAAATTCTCACCATTAATATTTATGTCCCAAACACAATTATAATGTTCTCATGATAATTTTATGTAGCCGATATGACAGATTTGCGCTGCACATGTTGCACTGAACTGTATTTTCCTTTTTTGAAGTGATTTCAATCATATTTCAAGCATTTCAAATCCATCATGTTGAACAGTGCGCATCTGAAGTGTCTCAGCTGAAGGAAATAATACATTATTTATCAGCTTTAATACATCAGACAAATCTTCATATCGGGCATAAAATTAACATTAACCGATACCGATATAGTGGCCGATATATCGTGCATCCCTAACAAATTCCTTATTCCGTCATCCTAAACTGGAAAATCACGTTATTTCATTGGAAAATGTGGCAACACTGTTTTATTTTACATTCATAAATTTTGCACCATGCATTTCATTAGTTTTTTTTTTTTTTTTTACAAATATTTCATTAAATGTATCATAAATGTATAATGAAATTAATTGTTTATTCTGTCTCTCCATAAAATAGTGCTTGTTGTTAATTACGGCCCTTAATTGTAATTGATTGTATAAATTTCCAATCCATTTGGATATTTCCTTCAGAAAGCCATTAGCTGTTTCCATCCAAAGTTGTGAATTTAACTTATGGAATATCGCATAAAACATTTGCGAATAAAGCAGCGTTTCCATCCTATGTGTTCAAGAGACCAAAATCGTCACTTCTTGGGAAATTAGCGCGAAATATGAGTAATAAAATCGATAAATAATAATACAAATAATAATCCGTAATAAAAAGGAATCGATTCTGCTTAGCAATTCCGATTCTTATTGATTCCTAATTTCGATTCCGATAAGGTTAAAAAACACTTACATATCATTCACATTTAGTCTTATTGCAAAACATTTAACTGTAGATGAATATCATGAACAAAAATCAACAGGCTAATGAACACTTACACAAGAAACGTTTGCCTGTGGTTTAAAAATAACAGAGAAAAATCACTAGCCGAACTAATATAAACTTCAAGCATTATTAAAGACAAGTAAACACTGAACAAAGATACGATTAAAATATACAGTGTTTTAAGATTTTCAGGTATTCAGGTACAAAAACTAAAATAACACTGCACTTAATAAATAAAATATAAATTATAAATATACTTACAAAAGTTATTCAGTCAAGAACGAGAGAATTTTCTGTCTTTTGATTAGTGTTATTATAGAGACAGCAGGAATATTAGTGCTGTCACTTTAAGAGCTGCACGGGTCTAATATGAAAACAGAGTCGTCTCACGCTCAAATGGTTTAAAGTCATACTGAAATTGAATTTTTAATTTTATAACAAGTATCCGATTCCTGACCTCAAGTATTCGATTCCAGAATTTGAATTTCGATTTTCAATTCCCAACCCTAATCATGAATGAGTTTGTCTCAGAGCATCAGATGAATCATTCTGATCACACACTTTGACTACGGCGTTTCAGAAACACCAAACCAACATTTGAGATGCTGCGATGCCATTGGTCCGCTGGATAGTCCAGTTATCCAATCACAGCTGACTTCAAGGGTTGTTGCTCATCGAGGCATTTATTCCGTAAACGTATTTCCATCGTAGTTTATGCCTTCTTATCGGATATTACATTTATCAGCACATAGGTTTTTTTTAATGCTCATTTTATGTTTATTTTAGGGATGCACGATATATCGGCCACCATATCGGTATCGGACGATATGTAAATTTTTTATGTTATCATTATCGGCCTATATTACAAATATATTACATTATATTATAAATAATGTATTATCTCCTTCAGATGAGACACTTCAGATGCGCACTGTTCAACATGATGGATTTGAATTGCTTGAAATATGATTGAAATCACTTCAAAAAAGGAAAACACAGTTCAGTGCAACATGTGCAGCGCAAATCTGTCATATCGGCTACATAAAATTATCATGAGAACATTATAACTGTGTGTTTGGGACATGGATTTTAATGATGAGACTTTTGTTTTTGTAATCAGGCATTTAAAAATTACATACAAATTTGGATTTAGATTTATCAGCCACTATATCGGTTATCGACTTTCAAATATAAAGAATTATCGGTTATCAGTATCGGCCTAAATTTGCATATCGGTGCATTCCTAGTGAATGCACATCTTGGCGTTTCCATCCAGTGTTTTTTTAATGCATTATCCCAAAATGCACATAGAAAGTAGGTGAATGGAAGCGTAGCCGCTGCCACCTTGAGTTAAAGCAAACGCAAAATACGTTTTCCACCATATTCCTATAATGACTTTTATTTTGTGTTTTAAGAGCTGCCGTCGTCTGAGTGTCAGGGATATACAGTCAAACCAAAAAATATTCAGACACTTTAAACATTTCTCACATTATCACAGTTTATCCGCTGTAGTTTAGAAAATGGTAATAAAATATGACAAGAATCAGTTGATATTTGACTGGTTTTGTCCGTCCTTCTGTTAGACTCTCACACATGAATGATGTTGATTATCTGTCAGCTGTTAAATTTAACTACACAATTAGATAATACCAGTTTAGCTCAACCAATCACCAAGCAATGCTTCATGTTGTTCAGTCTGTGCTGTAAAAAGGTGCATTAGTTATTAAAGAAAAAACACTTCAGCAAAACATGATCAGCTCAAAGTGTCTGAATACTTTTTGGTCCCATTGTTATAAATTTCACTGGTAGTCACTGTATGAAGAATTTTTAATTATAATATCTCAGTTTACTTTATTTTGCTCTCCTCACTCACATAAATGAACTACAGTGTCCTGCACACACTAGTGAAAAATATCAAAAAATATATTTGGTGTCTGAATAATTTTAGTTTTTTTCTGTAATTGAATCCCGACACTAAAATAAACACTTAATAGGGAACACCTTTGATTTGGACCTGCTAGCGTAACATTTTAATTGTCCAAACACGTGTTTATGTGAGATGTGCGGCTCCGAACAGCTGCCGCTTGTCAAGGAACGCAGTTCTTTATGGCCGAGGGAATAAAGGCTTGTGTTTAAGGATGTTACAGATGTTTTCTGTTTGCATTGATCCTGAAGTGAGGAGTGTAAGAGCACTTAAACAGCGTCTCAGGGTTTTTTTTACCTGATAAATGATTGTTTACTGCATGGCATCAGAAATGAGTGTGAACTGAAGTGTTTTTAACAGTCTCACGTTCAGAACTTGGAGAATCGTGATATTTTATATTCTTAACCCTCTGGTGCTCTTCGTGTCGGTAAAAAAAAAACTATTTTTTTTCAGTAAAATGATTGTACTATATTTTTGTTCGATAATGTTTTTTATTAAATATTTTGTATTTTTAGGGGATTGTATGGTACTAAATTATATTTATTATCCATTTATTCACTTTTTGAGCATAGACCTGAAAATAAATGTCCAAATTAAACTGGTAAATCTTGAATGCTTTAAAGCAACAGACTTTAAAGACAAACTGGCAGATTATTGCTGAAGAGTGTTTCCTCTGTTTGGAGACGCGACAGACTTTGTTTCGGCCAGAAATAAGAGCATTGTTTTATAAGCACAGGCCGCTGTCTATTTTTATCTGTGTGTTGCCTCTTGACTCTTATGTAGTGTGTGTTAAGCTCTCTAGTGTGTGTTCAGGTCTCTGTAGTGTGAGTTCAGGTCTCTGTAGTGTATGTGTTCAGGTCTCTGTAGTGTGTGTTCAGGTCTCTGTAGTGTGAGTTCAGGTCTCTGTAGTGTATGTGTTCAGGTCTCTGTAGTGTGTGTTCAGGTCTCTGTAGTGTGTGTTCAGGTCTCTGTAGTGTGTGTGTTCAGGTCTCTGTAGTGTGTGTTCAGGTCTCTGTAGTGTGTGTTCAGGTCTCTGTAGTGTGTGTTCAGGTCTCTGTAGTGTGTGTGTTCAGGTCTCTGTAGTGTGTGTTCAGGTCTCTGTAGTGTGAGTTCAGGTCTCTGTACTGTGTGTGTTCAGGTCTCTGTAGTGTGTGTTCAGGTCTCTGTAGTGTGTGTTCAGGTCTCTGTAGTGTGAGTTCAGGTCTCTGTAGTGTGTGTGTTCAGGTCTCTGTAGTGTGTGTTCAGGTCTCTGTAGTGTGAGTTCAGGTCTCTGTACTGTGTGTGTTCAGGTCTCTGTAGTGTGTGTTCAGGTCTCTGTAGTGTGTGTTCAGGTCTCTGTAGTGTGTGTTCAGGTCTCTGTAGTGTGTGTTCAGGTCTCTGTAGTGTGAGTTCAGGTCTCTGTAGTGTGTGTTCAGGTCTCTGTAGTGTGTGTGTTCAGGTCTCTGTAGTGTGTGTTCAGGTCTCTGTACTGTGTGTGTTCAGGTCTCTGTAGTGTGTGTGTTCAGGTCTCTGTAGTGTGTGTTCAGGTCTCTGTAGTGTGTGTTCAGGTCTCTGTAGTGTGTGTTCAGGTCTCTGTAGTGTGTGTGTTCAGGTCTCTGTAGTGTGTGTGTTCAGGTCTCTGTAGTGTGTGTGTTCATGTCTCTGTAGTGTGTGTGTTCAGGTCTCTGTAGTGTGTGTGTTCAGGTCTCTGTAGTGTGTGTGTTCAGGTCTCTGTAGTGTGTGTGTTCAGGTCTCTGTAGTGTGTGTGTTCAGGTCTCTGTAGTGTGTGTTCAGGTCTCTGTAGTGTGTGTTCAGGTCTCTGTAGTGTGTGTTCAGGCCTCTGTAGTGTGTGTTCAGGTCTCTGTAGTGTGTGTGTTCAGGTCTCTGTAGTGTGTGTTCAGGTCTCTGTAGTGTGTGTGTTCAGGTCTCTGTAGTGTGTGTTCAGGTCTCTGTAGTGTGTGTGTTCAGGTCTCTGTAGTGTGTGTGTTCAGGTCTCTGTAGTGTGTGTTCAGGTCTCTGTAGTGTGTGTGTTCAGGCCTCTGCGGTGTGTGTGTTCAGGCCTCTGCAGTGTGTGTGTTCAGGTCTCTGTAGTGTGTGTGTTCAGGTCTCTGTAGTGTGTGTTCAGGTCTCTGTAGTGTGTGTGTTCAGGTCTCTGTAGTGTGTGTGTTCAGGTCTCTGTAGTAATACATCCTGTATTATTATTATTATTATTATTAATATGAGAGATTATCTTGGACTGATGTCAGTAGATGTAAAGCATCTCAGGATCTGAGCCGTGGGTTCGAGTCACTAATGTCCTCAGATTTAGCGGGTTTGTAAAGATGGAGTGTGTGTGTGTGTGTGTGTGTGTGTGTGTGTGTGTGTGTGTGTGTGTGTGTGTGTGTGTGTGTGTGTGTGTGTGTGTGTGAGAGAGAGCTTGTGTTGTGTGTGACGGCTGAGACTGTGATTTATGACGGACTCACTCGAGAGGAAAACACTGCGATTTAAAGGCTCTTCAACAATGAGCCAGTGTGTATTATACGACACCAGTGTTTATTCTCACACACTCACAGTGTGTTTTATGAAGCCCGCGGGTCTCCTGAACACACAGCGCTTTATTATTGAACAGCAGCTCATTAGTTAATAACCTTAATGAATTGATGTGTGAAATCAATCAAGAGGGTTTATGCATTTGAAACTTGCTGCCACTGTCTAATTCTGAAACCAAATCATTCATGCATAGTCAAAGTCTGGCGCACACTTCTTTATCATTTGCATATGAGTAATACTCTTATGAATCTGCCATGATGATATTTCAGGGTGTTTTAAGATTAACTGACAGCTGAGCTTATTTGGATTTATTAGATTATATTGATGTCAGTGTATTTGGGATTTGAATATTTGGTATTTTAGTGAGTGTGTGTGTGTGTCATTTTTGTGTCATTTTTAATATTTGGTGTGTGTGTGTGTGTGTGTGTGTCTCATTTTAGTGTTTATTTTTAATACTCAGACCCTGGTTTGCACAGAAATCCTGGTGTAAATCCCCTGTTGCTGTCGCTGAAATATTGATCCGATGTTTGAGTCGCCGCTGCGCTGATGTTTAAATGATGAACGAGGAGAGGAATATTGATGTATGATGTGAAGCTCTAGCGATACTTCACCAGAGTTTCTCATGATTGTTCATGTTGTGAAGGCTTGACTGTGCGGTTCTGGCGGTTTGGTTTCTGGCTCACAGATCGACTAGTTTAAATAGATTTTTATGGAAGTTTTGACATTTTATCAGCGGTTACACCGTAGTTTGCATGGTGAAATATTTTCATAAATCTTTTAATCAACACTCTTTAAAATGCACCTCTACAGGCGTAAACATTTACACACCTTCAGCTGTTGTGTTGTATACAATGTGTGTGTGAATGTGAGAGAATATGTGTGTAAGTGTGAGAGAGAGTGTGTGTGACTGAGTATGTGTGTTCATGTGCGCATTTGTGTGTGAGTGTGAATGTGACTGTGTGTGGGTTTGTGTTTGACAGAGAGAGTGTGTGTATTTGAGAGAGAGAGTGTGTGTGTGTGTGTGTGTGTGTGTGTATTTGTGTGAGTGTGAGTGTGAGAGAGCGAATGTGTGTGACTGAGTGTGTGTTTGTGTGTGTGTATGTGAGAGAGGGAGTGTGACTGTGTGTGTGTCCGTGTGCATGTTTGTGTGTGAGAGTGTGAATGTGACTGTGTGTGTGTCCGTGTGCATGTTTGTGTGTGAGAGTGTGAATGTGACTGTGTGTGTGTCCGTGTGCATGTTTGTGTGTGAGAGTGTGAATGTGACTGTGTGTGTGTCCGTGTGCATGTTTGTGTGTGAGAGTGTGTATGAGTGTGAATGTGACTGTGTGTGTGTATTTGTGAGAGTTGTGTGTGAGAGAGAGAGTGTGTGACTGAGTGTGTGTGTGTATGTGAGAGAGAGGGAGTGTGACTGTGTGTGTTCGTGTGCCGTTTGTGTATGAGAGTGTATGAGTGTGAATGTGACTGTGTGTGTGGGACGTTGAGTGTGTGTGTGTGTGTTTGTGTGTGTGACGCTGTGTGTGTGTGTGTGTGTGTGTGTGTGTGTGTGTGTGTGTGTGTGTGTGTGTGTGAGACGCTGAGGCCTCGGAGCGAGTGTGTACAGAGATAATTCACCTTTCACAGATCATTAATCTGGAAAACGAAGGTGTGAGCTTCACCTTCAGTCAGAATAAACACAGTATTTACTCTGCAGCCTCGGCACAAAACACACTTTATTTCTGTTCAGAAAGAGCTCCAAAAATCTCAATGTTCTAGGATTTTGTTAATGATAATCAAACTATATTTTGCTTGCTACGTTAACATTTCAAAATAGAAATGATATTTCAAAAGAAATGATACTTTAAATATGAAATTAAAACGAGTGAGTCAACATGAGTCATTCATTCAACCGATTCATTTAAGCAGGCGATTCATTTTGGAGTCAAGTGGAGTCAAGTGACTCCGATTCACATGCTATACGTCCTAAATATTATTTAAAGTAGTTTGTCTAATATTCTGCTACACACTCAAAAGTATGTAGTTTTTCTTCACAAAAACCACACATACTTTTAGGGCGACGCAGCAACTGTCTTTATGAATGAGTCACTGAATGAGTCACTCACCCGTTTCCTTTAAAATGCTGATTAATTCAGTAGCAAAACACAGCTGTGTGAAGATGCACAACAGTGTAATAGTTCAGCTTAGACGTAAAATGACGTAAATGTCATATTTTGGACACTTTTGAAGTCAAACCTAGTATGATATGCAAATAAGATTTAAAGGGAGACATTTTTCATGCAAATAATGACTTATATTTGAGTGTTTTAAACTTACTAAACTCAATGTGTAACTTTTTTATTTTATTAATGTGTGCGATATGTATTGTCTAGGATAATATCGGAATTGCCCCGTATGAGTTTTTTTAATATTTATATCATATGATATAATCATGTTAAGTCAACTTTATTTGAATAGCGTTTTATACTAGGATGCACGATATATCGGTCACCATATCGGTATCGGCGGATATATGTTAATTTTCAATGTTATTGTTATCGGCCCGATAAGAAAATGTGTCTGATATATTAAAGCCAATAAATAATGTATTATTTCCTTCAGCTGAGACACTTCAGATGCGCACTGTTCATCATGATGGTTTTGGCTTGAAATATGATTGAAATCACTGTTAAATGTAACATGTGCAGCGCAAATCTGTCATATCGGCTACATAAAATGATCATGAGAACATTATAATTGTGTGTTTGGGACATGGATTTTAATGGTGAGACTTTTGTTTTTGTAATCAGGCTCTTAAAAATTATATATAAAAATTTGGATTTAGATTTATCGGCCAATATATCAGTTATCAGCTTTCAAATATAAAGAATTATCGATATCGGGCATAAATTTCATATCGGTGCATCCCTACTTTATACAGTGTGATTGTATCGAAACAGTTTCACAATGACAAACGTTCATAATTAAGTAAACAAATATGGGTGAGTCATTGATTCAGTGACTAATTTACAAAGAATGAATCAGTATAGACTCACTCATTAAGCTGCCGCCTACTGGCCATTTTAGTTTCATATTTATAGTCGCACTGCTGTCAATAATTGTAACACTTAATCCATCTTTGATCACAAAAATGACATATTTAAGCGTTTTTACCTTGAAAAAAAATTCTTCATGCCTTAAAATATCTTGAATGTAACTCGACACCCTTGCCTCATTTAGTATGCGCAGTGCTAATAATATGCAAATGAGCCCCGCCTCCACTCACTCACTCACTCAGAGATCCACTCGTTGACGATCACACGTTGATCTGATTGGTTACAAGGTAGTTTGTGACGTCAGAAACACCAGCGATTTCAAAGCGTGTTTTTGAGACTGTCTTTGGTTCACTGCAGTTTTTAGGAGAAAATACTCAGCAATGCTGTCGACTTATGAATTTACACATGGTTTGTGTTAAAGCGTATTAAAAACACCACATAGACACATAAACAACATGAAAAGCTGGATTTTAAGTGACAGTCATATTCCCTATTTTCATTGTAAAGCCAAAGTATTTTGTGTCGGTTAAGCAATAGGTTGTTAAGTGGCATCATTAAATCCCCACTTAGGATTTAAGATTCAATTTATCGTTAATTTAAACAACGATCGATTATCAGATTTTAAATAAATTGCAGCCAAATGCTTATAAAAGCTCAGAACGTGCAATGTATATAATTAATAAATAGCCTGATTCTATATGTTAAATATTGTACTTGCTAGTCACCTCCTCCCTTTCCCATCGCAAACTATTCAAACTATTCGTCTCCCATTGGGAATGTCGTCAGGAAGTAAACGCTCTGAAATCCCCATCTCCACCCAACTGGAGACCAGATCGGCTCGAGGTCAAACGCCTCACACACACCAATAACAGCACAAAGGATCATTTCCATTTCACAGCACAAACATTTACACACTCAGATCATTCAGAACTAGTTCTTACAGTGTCTCTGTTCATTAGCAAGAGCATCTGCATCTCTAATCGAAATCAAACCAATGAATCCAATTAGCCTTGCTTTGTAGAATCCAAAGATTCAAGTCATTTGAACCCAAATTTATCCGTGCCTACAAATCCCTGTTGTGTAGATCTACCTCTGATTAGTTTCTAAATCATGTTTTTAATCAAACAAGGAATGGCAAAGCTTCTCCCGTTAATGAGAAACGCAAAGTCTGTGTTCATAAATAAAGCTCATTAACAGCTGGACACTTTCAACACATCAAACGTGCATAAAACTTAAGCATCTCAGACGCACTGTATAACAGCATCACTCTTCAGAATGTTACGAGGCACAAATCGCCCCAAAACATCCACATACTGCCAAACACAGACAAATATAAGAGTTACATAAAGATCACATGACTGAGCAATGATCTTACACATGCCTGACTACTATCCTCACGCTGAGATAACACCGACGACACCAACGCCGATTCATGCACACCGTTACAAACTGCAGTGAGCTTCATAAAACTCATCAAACCAAATCACTTTGACACCTCATTTGATGTAGGTGAAAATACTTAAAACAGTGCAGTTTCATACACAGTTGACACAAAATGTTCACAATTACAATTTATAATAATAAAAAATTATCTTTTTTGGGATACTTCGATATTTCAAAACAAAGAACGGATTCTTTTAAACTCCCCCTGTGGTGAAAATCCAGCTTTTAATGTTGTTTATGTGTCTATGTGGTGTTTTTAATACGCTTTAAGACAAACCATGTGTAAATTCATAAGTCGACAGCATTGCTGAGTATTTTCTGCTTAAAACTGCAGTGAACCAAAGACAGTCTCAAAAACACGGTTTGAAATCGCTGGTGTTTCTGACGTCACAAACTACCTTGTAACCAATCAGATCAACGTGTGATCGTCAACGAGTGGATCTCTGAGTGAGTGAGTGAGTGAGTGGAGGCGGGGCTCATTTGCATATTCATACTAAATGAGGCGAGGGTGTCGAGTTACATTCAAGGTATTTTAAGGCATGACGAATTTTTTTCATGGAAAAAAACGTTTAAATATGTCATTTTGATGAGTTTTAAGGGATACCATTATTGACTACAGGGGGACTTTATTAGTGCTTTTAAATCTGCTGAGATATAGAGGTGCTCTATTTTCATAGTGTGAAAAAAGTAACTGATTTACATGATAATGTGATCTGTAAAATCATCACACGTAAAAAAGAGGCATGAAAATATAGTTGAAAAGGTCTCAACTATAGCAGAATACAACTCGCATATGTGTTTCAGTTAGAGACCAAACTATACCAAGTATTTGTATGAATATGCATGTGTAATCAGTGTACACACACAATGCTTTTTTTCAAGCAAACACAACATAAGATCACGGAGTGACATTGACAGGCTGCTTCGCTAAAGCAATAGGATACAATTACTACAGTTTATCATGTTTATTGTGGTAAATTTTGAGTTAATCTGTTAAGGGAATAGTTTTCTCGCTATAGATTTGTATTATAACTGTGAGATATTGTAACTATAGTTTCTTTATGCCAGGGGTCTCCAACCTTTTTTCATTTCAGAGCTACTTTTTAAAAAAGATAGTGGCCGAGAGCTACCCATGTAAAACAATACTTATATATCTTAAATAGTGTCTCATAACTCTCATATTAACAACTATCTAAACTGTTTTAGACCTAAAAGTGATTTTGTAGGCCTATATATGTCACCCTTAAATGTCAGAGAAAAGAACAGAATCAGAGATTAATTTTTCTTAAAGAAAATTGTACTTTGCATATTACACTGTAAAAACACATAATTATAGTTGATTTTATAGTGCATCTTAACTAGAGATGAAATGGCATGAATTTCATTTCATGATTATAGTGACCAAAATGATCACGGTTATCACCGAATCCTGTTCAAAAAGTACTAATACTACACAATAAAGTCAATTCAACAAGTTTTATGTCGAAAACCAGCAAATAACAAATATAACATTAAAATAACAACATTAAAAATGATGGCCAGATTTTAAAGGAGTGTCTTGCGACATGTTATCTACTAAGTTAAAATACATTTTTGACAAAAAAGATTTATAAAAAGAAACCTCGCATATTTCAGGCTTTTAAATCATTTTTATAAAAAGAATGAGTCAAAAAAGATAAATTACTGACATTTACAATGCACATTAGCTTATCTTTTATTATTAATAGTAAAATTCGGTTCCGATTTTACAGTGGTTCATAACAAATGTTATAGATAAATAAAA
>NW_027508723.1:780000-782500 GCF_051911475.1 Siphateles boraxobius
GCTCATTTGCATTTAAAGGGACAGACACTAAAACGGTGTGTTTTTGCTCACCCTCAAAAAGTGACAATTTTAACATGCTATATAAAAATATCTGTGGAGTGTTTGAGCTAAAACTTCACACACACACTCTGAGGACATCAGAGACTTATTTTACATCTTGTGAAATGGGCGTTATAGGACCCTTTTTGCAAAATATTGTCTCTTAAAAATTGTTTGGATGTGATTGAGAACTTGAGGGAAAGTCCTGTGAAGTTTCTCAGCTTCTGAACACATGTGGCCCGTAATGTGTTCAATTATCCTGATATTGAATGGCCCTCTTGTGATGCGTTTGCTCTCCGGCAGCCGGCCGGCACTAACTCGATTAGAGAGATGAAGCGTGATGTTCTGTGATGGAGAGCTGGGAAAGACTCGAGCAGACGATCACAGAGGATTCGTCTCAGGCTCGTTTCTCGAGTCCTTTTACTCTCTTGATATGAGGAACGATCTCTAAACATTTAAACGAGCTGATGCTGGTTTCTGACAACATGAAGATTTCCTGCTGCTTTATGAAAAACTAATTTCATGTGTCAGTTTGCGTTTTTTTTATTATTAATTATTTTTTGCAGTATCTAAATGGTGTCTTTTACAGATTTAACACATAGTGGCAGTGCTTAGATAATTGAAGAGGACAGGATAATATTTTACTTGTATGTATTTTATATTCTTAATTTAATTTAGTTAACCTAGTATTTGTGTAGTATTTGAAATTATAAAACGGTTAGTTCCAATCCTTGATTCTGATTGGTCAATAGCTGTGCTTTATTCATGATGAAACACTGTGGGCCCTATTTTAACGATCTAAAACGCAAGTGTCAAGCGTAAGTAAGTTGTGGGCGGATCCCGGCGCTGTTGCTATTTTCCCGGCGGATAAATGCGTCTTGCGCTCGACGCAAATCTAAAAGGTGTTGGTCTGAAGTAGCTTCATTATTCATAGCTGTGGTTTGGGCGCAACGGGAAACAAACCAATAAGAGCTTTATATCACATTCCCTTTAAGAGCATGATGAACGAGGTGCGCTTGTTACATGGCGCAATACTATTATAACGGCGCATTTACCAGGCGCGCTTCAGAATCGGTTCTCAGCCGAGGAGATCGATGTTCTCGCCAGGGCCGTAAAAGAAAGAGAAGTGACATTGTAAATGTGTAAGCTTTATGCCTATTTTTCCCATAATAATGTATAATTTGCAAAAAGGAAAATGCATCTGTGTAGATGAGAGAATCATCTACAGTTCATGCGCGTTGTTCACACTCAGTCTGTATTAAGCCTTGTTTATACTCGACGCGTCCACAAGAGCGTGAAGGTGCGCGCGGCAAAAATGACGTCATTGCGGTGTGGGCGGTCGTGCGCAAGACCCCGGCTGCGTCCCAATTCGCCTACTTATACTACGACCTAAAAGTATGTACTCTTTTTGTGAAGAAAAAGTACATACTTTTGAGTGTGTAGCAAAAGAGTAGGCAAGCTTTGGGACATACTACTTCGTCATCTTTAACGGACAGCTCTGTCGCGTGCGTCCAGCCACCGTAAACTGCCCTGTCAATCATCTTGTCACAGTTAAAATCCTCCATTCAATCTAATTTAATTTCCTACCGTTTCGGAGAGAAATGTTGTGGCACCTTGGTCTGCAGCCGTGGGTCATTAATGCGGTGACTCTCCTCATGTGTTTGCAATTTCAATGTAATGATGCATTTAAAAGTTAATGGCTAAACGGATCTTTACAAAAGTTCACAATGCTGCTGCAGATGCAATATAATGTAGACAACATTGAATAAATAATTTTTCGTCATGTTAGATACTGATAATTACCCACTCAAACCCCTTTATCTAAACCTTTCTACATAACCACTGGACTCGCGTGTCCTCCATGTCTGTAGTTTTTTAACACCTTTCACTCGTGTTTGTAGTTCTAATCGAATCCTCGTCCAACGCGCGATGGGTTGTGGGCAATATCAGCCGTTAAGCTACGTCCACACCGCCAGCGACTTTGTCGCTGTATGTCGCTAGGCTCTGTACTGTGATGTTGCTTGTGGGCGTTCGTAGTGCTGTCGCTCTAATGTTATTGGAAGACTGCACGTCTGGCCATATCTATACAAAATACCATCACAAGTGATATATACAACTATACAATTTTAATTTGACTAGGAATTAGGCTCAAAAGAAACAGTATATGCTGTTGGGGGAGTGTTTTTATATTACCACAGCAGTGTTCAGTGGATTAAATAATTTACTAGATTAACGATCGATCAATCAACAAATTAAACTCACTCATACTGTCATAAATTACTAAAACGTCATTCGAATTTGACAAATAATCAATTTTCTTGTCCCTAATAGTCAACACAATGCAGGGGAAACTGTAAAATGAACTGCAGGAGTACTAAACTTGCATCATAAAATTACACCACTCGAACTATAAATGTATGAATTAAACTCACTGAGACTGTCGACAGTTTCTTTTCCATGC
>NW_027508723.1:787500-797500 GCF_051911475.1 Siphateles boraxobius
ATGTTCTGTGATGGAGAGCTGGGAAAGACTCGAGCAGACGATCACAGAGGATTCGTCTCAGGCTCGTTTCTCGAGTCCTTTTACTCTCTTGATATGAGGAACGATCTCTAAACATTTAAACGAGCTGATGCTGGTTTCTGACATCATGAAGATTTCCTGCTGCTTTATGAAAAACTAATTTCATGTGTCAGTTTGCGTTTTTTTTATTATTAATTATTTTTTGCAGTATCTAAATGGTGTCTTTTACAGATTTAACACATAGTGGCAGTGCTTAGATAATTGAAGAGGACAGGATAATATTTTACTTGTATGTATTTTATATTCTTAATTTAATTTAGTTAACCTAGTATTTGTGTAGTATTTGAAATTATAAAACGGTTAGTTCCAATCCTTGATTCTGATTGGTCAATAGCTGTGCTTTATTCATGATGAAACACTGTGGGCCCTATTTAAACGATCTAAAACGCAAGTGTCAAGCGTAAGTAACTTTGTGGGCGGATCCCGGCGGATAAATGCCTCTTGCGCTCGACGCAAATCTAAAAGGGGTTGGTCTGAAGTAGCTTCATTATTCATAGCTGTGGTTTGGGCGCAACGGGAAACAAACCAATAAGAGCTTTATATCACATTCCCTTTAAGAGCATGATGAACGAGGTGCGCTTGTTCCATGGCGCAATACTATTATAACGGCGCATTTACCAGGCGCGCTTCAGAATCGGTTCTCAGCCGAGGAGATCGATGTTCTCGCCAGGGCCGTAAAAGAAAGAGAAGTGACATTGTAAATGCGTAAGCTTTATGCCTATTTTTCCCATAATAATGTATAATTTGCAAAAAGGAAAATGCATCTGTGTAGATGAGAGAATCATCTACAGTTCATGCGCGTTGTTCACACTCAGTCTGTATTAAGCCTTGTTTATACTCGACGCGTCCACAAGAGCGTGAAGGTGCGCGCGGCAAAAATGACGTCATTGCGGTGTGGGCGGTCGTGCGCAAGACCCCGGCTGCGTCCCAATTCGCCTACTTATACTACGACCTAAAAGTATGTACTCTTTTTGTGAAGAAAAAGTACATACTTTTGAGTGTGTAGCAAAAGAGTAGGCAAGCTTTGGGACATACTACTTCGTCATCTTTAACGGACAGCTCTGTCGCGTGCGTCCAGCCACCGTAAACTGCCCTGTCAATCATCTTGTCACAGTTAAAATCCTCCATTCAATCTAATTTAATTTCCTACCGTTTCGGAGAGAAATGTTGTGGCACCTTGGTCTGCAGCCGTGGGTCATTAATGCGGTGACTCTCCTCATGTGTTTGCAATTTGAATGTAATGATGCATTTAAAAGTTAATGGCTAAACGGATCTTTACAAAAGTTCACAATGCTGCTGCAGATGCAATATAATGTAGACAACATTGAATAAATAATTTTTCGTCATGTTAGATACTGATAATTACCCACTCAAACCCCTTTATCTAAACCTTTCTACATAACCACTGGACTCGCGCGTCCTCCATGTCTGTAGTTTTTTAACACCTTTCACTCGTGTTTGTAGTTCTAATCGAATCCTCGTCCAACGCGCGATGGGTTGTGGGCAATATCAGCCGTTAAGCTACGTTCACACCGCCAGCGACTTTGTCGCTGTATGTCGCTAGGCTCTGTACTGTGAAGTCGCTTGTGGGCGTTCGTAGTGCTGTCGCTCTAATGTTATTGGAAGACTGCACGTCTGGCCATATCTATACAAAATACCATCACAAGTGATATATACAACTATACAATTTTAATTTGACTAGGAATTAGGCTCAAAAGAAACAGTATATGCTGTTGGGGGAGTGTTTTTATATTACCACAGCAGTGTTCAGTGGATTAAATAATTTACTAGATTAACGATCAATCAATCAACAAATTAAACTCACTCATACTGTCATAAATTACTAAAACGTCATTCGAATTTGACAAATAATCAATTTTCTTGTCCCTAATAGTCAACACAATGCAGGGGAAACTGTAAAATGAACTGCAGGAGTACTAAACTTGCATCATAAAATTACACCACTCGAACTATAAATGTATGAATTAAACTCACTGAGACTGTCGACAGTTTCTTTTCCATGCATCATTTTATTATATCCATATGTGGTTACAGTCAAATCATATAAAACCGTGAAATCATCCTCGAACTCTTCTGTCTTCCCTGCACTCGAGACGGTGACGTAAGCTCCACTGAAAAGGCTTCTTTCCTATTGGTTGTCGCTCGCGAAAATCGCTTCTCATTTGCATAAAGTTGAAATTTCTCAACTTTTGTCGCTTGTCTCTTGTCGCTTGTCACGCCCACATTCTGTCGCCAACGGTCGATGTCGCTCGTGTCGCCGGAAGTCGCCAGCGCTCCATTGAAATTAATGGGATCATGTCGCTTTGTCGCTGCGTGTCGCTGGCGGTGTGAACGGGGCTTTAGAGTGCGCATCGATCTGCACTTCGGATTCTGACCGGAAAAAAGTAGACCATCCGGGTATCTTTGGAACACTCATTTCAACATACTACGATTTGGGATGTACTAATTCTAATTTCGAATACTATTTAGGACGGATAGTATGCGAATTGGGACGCAGCACCCATTTCGCCCGGCGGTGTGCACGGCACTTTTTGTAACATCGCGCGCGGCGCCGCATCCGAAGATGAACGACTTCGAGCCGAATCTGGCCGAACTGGTACATCTGTACCGGCATTTGCATTGATGGGTGACCATAAAAGCCTCTCATTTTGTGAATAGGAACACATTTGCATTAAGCACCCAGTTTGCACTTGTCTAAAGTAACTACTTACATTTACAAAATAAGCCTACAATAGCAGAAGTAAGCCCTGCTGATGAAATTAAGGTTTGAACACTCTTCAATAAGGCTTCAGTTGTTTAACTACTTTGCATGCAGTGAAAGTACAACAAACCTACTGCATTTATTACTCTTTTTATATGATTTAGCAATTAAACTACTTATAAACGGCAAACTACTTCTTCACTGCTGATTCCTGGTGGTTTAGAGGATAATTACTCTGAGTCGCCCCCTGTCGTTTCACAGAATAGCACAACGGCGAGCGCGTCAAGGTGCGCGCGCAGTCAGCGGAGACTCGCGCTCGTGCGGTCGCGTCGAGTATAAACAAGGCTTTACGGCCAAGCATGCGCGCTTAAAATAGCATCTGAATGTACGCGCAACGCGCCACAGACTTTAGACTAGGTTTTTTCTGGTCAGTGGCGCAATTATTTTATGGAACTGGAAAATAGCACCAGGGTTTGTTTGCGCCGGAACACGCATCCCTTTTTGCACTGAACCGCCCGGCGAGCGCAAGTTCATTCCCTAGTTTGCCGGCGTGCGTCTGTGGAGGGAAAGTCCGCTTTGCGCCGGTGCAAAATACGAATGATACATGCGTCATGTACAACGTAAACCGCTTCACCCAGCGGTTCTATGTATCACTGCGCAACCACCCGTATCAACATAGACATAAAGAAAAAAAACATAAGAGATAAAAGGCTAAAATGTTTAAAGTAGGGCTGTCAATCGATTAAAATTTTTAATCTAATTAATTACATACTCTGTAATTAATTAATCTAAATTAATCGCATACACAATCTTACAATGTTTGCATGGTACAATTTCTGGTAAGCGACGTTTTAATTATTATTGCTTGACACAAATTTCACGATTTCAATTTAATTTAATTATTGTGATTTGATGCAGTATTGACTCATTTGGATAAATATTAGGTACACAAGATAGGCATTCAAATTTCTCAAGAAAAAAAAATCTCACCCAATGCTGTAAAAATACAGAGAGCCGTATCAGCTGGTAGTATTTAAGGTTAAAATAGCTCAAATTAAATATAATGCGTGTTTATTACAAATAACAACTTTGATATAAGTAAAAATATAATCCATACGTAATATAGTAGTAGGCTACATACATTTTGAAAAATACTCTCTATAGCTCTTTTTTATAGCCAACTATAAGATGCTATATGGTAATGAAATGGCTTTCCTGAGGTAATTTAGGGCTAAATGTTATGTGACAATTGTTCTCCAGCTGTTTTATTGACCTCTTTTCGCGGTTGAAAAACACTGATTGATCGAGGAATATACATTTCGGTAAGTTTTAGGCTGCCCTACTGTATCTTTCAACATTGGTCATTCGTGTTTATTACTATTAGCTAGAGATGATCGGTTCACGTGCCACTATAATGATCTGTCATGTCACATTTACAAGCGCCAAAACGGTATTGCTTGATTTTCGTAATACAATTAACAGAATCTGAGAGCTGAGATTTTTTTAATATCATAAGTGACGTGATCTGTCTTGTCTGTTTCCGTGTCCTCTCTTTGGTGCGCGATTTTTCTGTGCGTGAAAAAATGGTTGTGTGACGTGAGAGCGCGTGAAAAGTTATAACACACACACACAAGCGCGCTTTCTCTCAGACACACTCGCCGACTCACGCACACACTCCTGGATGCTTTGCATTGATGTGGTACTTTAGAGTTTGACGAACTCCGTTTCTTATAAGTAAATGTTCCAAACAATGATCCAAGCAGCGCGTTCTTGTCTCCCTCCTTCTTTTTACACGAACGCTAGAACGGCTCCGCAAAGGTGAAAACGGAATGAATTAATCTGCGCTATTTTTTTTAACGCGTTATTTCTTCTCAGATTAATTAATCGAAATTAACGCGTTATTTTGACAGCCCTAGTTTAAAGTCAATTTTGATTTACTAGGTGGCATGACAGTAGATGAGTGGTTTGAGGAACAATTTGGAGAGACTTCTACGAATATGAACCGTCATGCTCAAGTGCTGAAATATAACATTGATAACAACTGTCAGAAGCTCCAAAGGCATCAGTAGTTATATAGCGTAAAGCCTAGTTCACACTACATGATTTTAAGCCCGATTTGCAAATCGTTGAGCTCGCCGACAGGTCAGGGTTTTATCGCGTGCAAATCGCGGGGGATTAGCGGGCGATGAACGCTCGCCAATCTGTTAGTATGAAAGAGCCAACAACGCATCAAAGACGCTCGCAGACGCCTCGCAGACGCGTCGACGAGCCTAGAAAAATATCTAGCATGCTAGATATCCAGAGCTGTCGCACGACTCAACCTCACTGATGTCATGAGCAACAGCCAATCAGAGCAAGGCATGGGTTGAGGTCACCGGGTAAATACACGATTTTTGCCGTCAGCCAAACATAAACATGCAGCTACATCTCCGATATATAAACATGCTGTACTCGCCTCCAACTCTCTCTGTAGCACAGACAATCCCTGCTGTTCGCGTATGCGGATCCACTCGCCCATACTCTCTTATTTTTTCTTTTTTTGCTTTTTTTTCTCAGAGCAAATCATCGCACAAACAGTTTGAAGCTCTAGTTTCTGTCGGCGCGCGTGCGGTTTCGCCTCATTTCCGGTTCGTTATATCGCTGATTTTTCGTGACAAAACGTGGTTTGTAGACAAGATAGAATCGTTGGGTCACAGAGTTGTTGCCAACTGGTGTAGTGCGTTACCTCCTGTTGCGGATCAATCACGTTGTGTCGTGTGGTGTGAACAGCTCAACAACTTGAACACTCCTGATTTCACAGAGAGCAAGTCATGTAGTGTGAACCGCACAGTTCAGCCCGACGTTTCAAAATCATGTAGTGTGAACTAGGCATTACGTGCATTTCTGAACGATCCACCTTTGAGTTTGTCCTGGTGTCTAATGAGACGCAGCGGGTTCACCTCATCAAATAATGTATGCACAATAAACGGAGATGTTCAAATAAATTTCAATAAACAACAATGAAAAAAATGTTTGGCAGCATTCTAGCAACTAAATTAATAAAATAGATGAAAGACCTATCTAAGTATGTGCCCTTGTGTTTTTATTTATGTAAGTGCAGAGAGAAATTAACCGAATCAATGGAAAATTAACGTTTTCTCATGCTGAGAGATAAGCTATATTTGTGTGAGGAAATATCACATTTTGCGTTGTAAAAAAAAATAATGGTTCGGTTCCTATGTTGTTTTTATTTGAGCTTTCATGCATATTACACATTGGAGCGTTGTAGCTGTTCACGGTCAGGGACAATTTTTTTTAGCGGAAGGAAAGCTTTTAGTCATTTTGCTTCATGAAAGTTGCACTAAAACATGTTTTTTTACTTTAATATTTGTATTGTGTGGTAACCGTTTTATAAAAGCGATAAGGTTTGCTTAAATATAATATTGTACTTGCAAATGCAGCTTTATTGAATCAGAATTTATAAATATACATGCATGTATATACATAATATGTATATATTTAATGTAGTAAATTTACTATTTAAGTAGGATGCACCGATATGAAAATTATGGCCGATAATTCTTTATATTTGAAAGCCGATAACCGATATATTTGCCGATAAGTTAAATTCCAAATTTTTATATAATTTTTGAGAGCCTGATTACAAAAACAAAAAACTCACCAGTAAAATCCATGTCCTAAACACACAATTATAATGTTCTCATGATAATTTTATGTAGCCGATATGACAGATTTGCGCTGCACATGTTGCACTGAACTGTATTTTCTTTTATTTAAAGTGATTTCAATCATATTTCAAGCAATTCACATCCATCATGATGAACAGTGCACATCTGAAGTGTCTCAGCTGAAGGAGATAATACATTATTTATCAGCTTTAATACATCAGACACATTTTTATTATCGGGCCGATAACAGAAACATTAAAAATAAACATACTTTAGCAGATGCTGATATATCGTTCATCCCTAATATTTATGTTTTGAAAAGCTTATAATTTTTTTTTTGTATTTTTTAGAAAATATATTTTCAGTATTGAATTAAACCTACAATTATTAGTTAATTTAGTAAATTTGGTACTTTAGTATTTTAAAATCTAATTTGATCTCTACTATATCTGAACTCGATTGTGCATGACATTTTTTTTAAATAAATTATGTTAAATATTGATAATCAAATTTTAATCAAATTTTTTATACGATTTTAGAGAAGTTCTAATTAATAAATTTGGTTTGTTTGGCACCAAATGGTTTTGTCTTTCGTTGTGGCACATCTTCATCTTCAGTAATGAATATTTGTTCTAGAAATATGTATTTTTGACCTATATAATACTGATCTATTCTCAAATGGGGCTATGTGTTGTTCTGTAACACAGCTTATTTTTATTAGACAACCCTGTTTTACATCTGTGTGTGTGTGTGTGTGTGTGTGTGTGTGTGTGTGTGTGTGTGTGTGTGTGTGTGTGTGTGTGTGTGTGTGTGTGTGTGTGTGTCCGTCCGCACACAAGGAAGTTTCCAGGTGTTTCTTTAAACACGAGTGGACCGGGATTCAGGATTATAGACAGAGGAACTTCAGGAAACACTAACAGGAACCAGATTTATAGGAAAGAAATTTATAATGTGTAAAAGTTTTCGGTTTCAAATAAATGCTGTTCTTTTGAACTTTCTATTCATCAAAGAATCCTGAAAAATAAAATGTATGACGGTTTCCACAAAAATCTGAACTATTTTCAACACTGATAATAATCATAAATGTTTCTTGAGCATCAAATCATCATATTATAGTGATTTCTGAAGGATCATGTGACACTGAAGACTGGAGTAATGATGCTGAAAATTCACAGGAATAAATTACACTTTACTATATATTCACATATTATATATTTTTTAAAGAAAATCTGGTTATACTGTATTTTTGATCATTTATATCTGTACAGAAAGTATCAGTGGATAATTCAGATTTTAAGTGTATATGTCTATGACAAAGATTGTTTCAGTCACTGTTTCAGGATGTGTTTCTAATAATGTTAAAAAGGTGCATTTATTCATCTGATTAGTTTGGGCTCCGCCCACATGCTCTTCTGATTGGCTGTGATTTTTGATTGATTTGATTGCATCTCGTAGTCCTGTCGCCTGGTGTGGACAAACAAATCATTTGTTGCTGGAATCTTATCGCATCGTGTTTATTTTAAATATTTTAAAATCTCACCAACCCAACTTTTTAATGGTTCTGTATATATAGTACTATATATTTTTTGGATCTCATTAGCAATTTAATTGGGCGATGTATTAATATTTATTAAACCCAATCCTGTTTAATATAAATTTGTCATTAAAGGAACGTTATAAAAGGTTTCAGTCGACATGCATTTAATACTCCTATATGAAATGAATAATTAGCATATGGGTTGAACAGTGTTGCTTAGTTATTTTTGGCAGTAACTTTATTATTAGGATATTCATAATTTTATAGTATGTGGGAAAATATATAGTGCTTTACCCTGAACTGAACACTTTCAGTAAATTACACACACACACACACACACACACACACACACACACACAAACACTGACTGCAGTGTTCTCATGCCAGACTGTGTGTGTGTGTGTGTGTGTGTGTGTGTGTGTGTGTGTGTGTGTGTGTGTGTGTGTGTGTGTGTGTGTGTGTGTGTGGCCGGTTCTCTCAGGATCTACGCTTTGCTTCTTCCTGAGCTTCACTTTTGTTCAGCTGAAAGAAAGAACTGTGTGATTTTATTTCTTTCTCTCCTCTGAGATGTTAGCGGTTAATCATTTTAACATCACAGATCAAATAAAGCATATTTCATGATGTTTAGTGTTACGGCCCGCGTTATTCCACCGCAGAAACCTCTCACACATAAAGAAATGAACGATCCTTTTGTCTCGGATCTGTTTAGATGATGATGATGATGATGTTCACTCACGTGAGATGAAGATCTCCGTAATATCATCAGTCCAGAACAGCTTTTATTCTACATTCATAATTGTTTCAAAGTTTGGAGTTGGTAGGATTTTTTATTTTGAAAAACGAATACTTTTATTTAGCAAGGATGCATGAAACTGATCAAAAGAGATTTATAATGTTACAAAAGATTTATATTTAACCGTCTGGTGCTCTTTGCGTGTCGTCCGAATTTTCTATTTTATTTCAATGAAATTAATGTATTATATTTTAGTTTGATAATGTTTTTTATGGATTTTATGGTAATGTATTATATTTACGCTGTATTTATAATCCATTTATTCACTTTTTGAGCATAGACCTGATAATTAAACCTCCAGTTTAAACTGAGGTAAATCTTTAATGCTTTAGAGCGACAGACTGAAGTTTGATCTCTTTTCAAACACGACACTTGGCAGATTATTGCTGAAGTTACAAAGTGACAGTTGAAAAAAAAACTAATTTTATATTTTTATTTTTGATAAGAAATCTATATTTTCGAAAACACGTTTTACTCTAAGAGTGTGATAAAATGGCAGGCATAAATGTAAGCGAGTAGTGTTGCACATGTGAGCTGATATCTCAGTAAATGAGCGTTCAGTGAGATGTTGTTCGGCTGCAGTACCAAACGCTTCCACTAGAGGAAACTCTCTCATTCATTTCCAATGCGCTCATTTTTAGCCGCGAGGAGCACAAGTGTGACTATTATTATCAGGACCATTTAACCTGTTCAATCATGTCCATGATTTATCTGTGTGTTCACACAGCAAGTGCCAAAACCTTTACCAAGTTTCACACCATTCCGATGAAGTAAAAAAAAAAAAGACCCGTAAAATTTACGTCACAACACAGAGTGTTCTTTTGTTCCACACACTAATAAGGATCATCCACAGTCTAGAAACACTTTTAGACCAGAGAAACAAACTAAACATACACATTAAATCCACCTGTGTAGGTTGTTGGTGTGGTTTTCCGTGGTTTGTGTTGTAATGTGTGTGTTGTGATGTGTGTGTGCAGCTCCATCTTGCTGCGCTGGCGTCTCTGAAGGGTGACGTGGTGGAGCTGAACCAGCGACTGCTGCAAACCGAGAGAGAGAGAGAAGCGCTGGAGAACAGACTGGCTAAAGCACAGGTCAGTACACACACACATACACACACACACACACACACACACACACACACACACACACACAGACAGAGTCAGATCCTGGCACAGGAGATGTTTCCACACGCCATTTCTGCC
>NW_027508723.1:810000-820000 GCF_051911475.1 Siphateles boraxobius
TATTTATCATAAAAGTGCATATGTCCATCATAAAAGTGCATCTGTCCATCATAAAAGTGCATCTGTCTATCATAAAAGTGCATCTCTCCATCATAAAAGTGCATCTATTTATCATAAAAGTGCAACTATCCATCATAAAAGTGCATCTATTCATCATAAAAGTGCATATGTCCATCATAAAAGTGCATCTGTCCATCATAAAAGTGCATCTGTCTATCATAAAAGTGCATCTCTCCATCATAAAAGTGCAACTATCCATCATAAAAGTGCATCTATTCATCATAAAAGTGCATCTGAAGAGCTCTTTTCCAAAACGCGATAAACGCCATTTTAAAAAAAAAAGAGTTTGTCATGTCATTTTGCTGTGTACTGAACCTATTCACTGCTCCATCAACGTTTCATGCCAAATCGCTATATTTCCTTGTTTAAAATGTACTGAAAGATGCAGTTTCTGTCCAAAACGCGATAAGCGCCAAACCTATTTTTAGCCAAAACGCGATAAATCCTCTGGACGAATCAGAATTCGGTGAACGTTCTACGCAATCCAACACGGCGGCGCTCTGAACAGAGGTTTGTTTATGTTCATTCATTCCTCAAAATGAGTGAGTTTTCTAGTTTACTAGTAGTTCATTTAAGCCATTAGTTTAATCACATATTTATATTGATTTAATTACTTAAATATGGGAGAGTAACCATAATGAGCGTTTTTTAATTGCCTATTCCGCATCTCAACGCACGCATAAAGCTTGCCACAAAGAACCGACAAAAGTAATGATTATGCATGAAACATTTGAATTGTTTATTTTTGAATTTAACTAGTGTTTTCTGTCAGTGTCAGCTACAAAGATAAAGTTGACTATGCTGACTCGCCATCTTCGCAGTAGTGAACGCGCCTATAGAGAGAAATGCACACTTCGAATTAGCCTACATACGCAGAGAGTAGCCAATTTCTTTTCGTTTTTTATTGTTTTGTTTAAATGTAGACATTTCAAGCTCTTTATAGATATACTTCTCAGGACTGTGAGGCAAGTATCGCAGTGTTTCGGTTCATTTATGAGACGCGCTCCAGATCACGCGCTGATTATAGCGTATGTCTGCTATATTTGCTTCTTATTTATTTATTATTAATCCAGTCAATTTGTTGATGAAACATTGATTAAAATGGAGATACAATTTATACAAAACGAAATTCACTTCAAAGAAAGGCTTTCTACTAAACAAAACTTAATAAGTGGTCAAAATCATGTCTGACCTATTCCAAATGTTTTCCGATATATTGGGCATCTTATGATCCTATCGTACTCATCTCATGCGGTTCCCTTTTCATATAATCAACATAGATGAAATAAAAAAAAAACATTAGCCTATATTATTAAACATAAATATGAAACGTATGTTTAAGTTTTTTTTTAACTTGGCCTATATTTAAGCGTCACGCCGCTCCGCTTTGCTCACATGCTGTGTAGCCTATACATGCATGTGTGTGTGTGTGTGTGTGTGTGTGTGTGTGGAGGAGGGGTGCCCATCACTACTTTTGAATATCGTTATCTTTATTGAATATTTTTAATAATTCGTTTTTTTTAATGCATATGTAGTGGACAAATTGGTCCTACTTGTTACAGGTTTGACACTTTACTAAAAATGACTCTGAATGTATTACTAAATAACTTCATTAGCTATTGATATCATTACTATTTTCAGGTTCTGCACCAAATGACTATTAGCCTAAATGTGTTACTAAATTTAATTTATAGTAATTTATAGTATGAGCCCTTGATTATATGTTGCATGCTCTCGTTTTTTTTTTTTTTAAAGACAAACCATACAGTTTTGGAAAAAATGGATGGATTTATAGCGTTTTGGAAAAAAAATCGATGGATTTATAGCGTTTTGGAAAAAAAATAAATTAACTTTTAATTTATCATAAACAATATTGTTGTTTGATTTAATAATCATTGTTCAACATGTTTAGACTGAGCCAATAAAACATTTTAACAGGATAAATTGAATATTCACAAAATGTGTGGGTCTAGGTAAAAAATGTCATTTTCCTGAAAACTATTTAAATGGATTTATAGCGTTTTGGAAAAGAACTCCTCATCTATCCATCATAAAAGTGCATCTGTCCATCATAAAAGTGCATCTATCCATCATAAAAGTGCATCTGTCCATCATAAAAGTGCATCTCTCATCATAAAAGTGCATCTGTCCATCATAAAAGTGCATCTATCCATCATAAAAGTGCATCTATCCATCATAAAAGTGCATCTGTCCATCATAAAAGTGCATCTGTCCATCATAAAAGTGCATCTCTCATCATAAAAGTGCATCTATCCATCATAAAAGTGCATCACTCCATCATAAAAGTGCATCACTCCATCATAAAAGTGCATCACTCCATCATAAAAGTGCATCTATCCATCATAAAAGTGCATCTATCCATCATAAAAGTGCATCTATCCATCATAAAAGTGCATCTGTCCATCATAAAAGTGCATCTATCCATCATAAAAGTGCATCTATCCATCATAAAAGTGCATCTGTCCATCATAAAAGTGCATCTGTCCATCATAAAAGTGCATCTATCCATCATAAAAGTGCATCTATCCATCATAAAAGTGCATCTGTCCATCATAAAAGTGCATCTATCCATCATAAAAGTGCATCTATCCATCATAAAAGTGCATCTGTCCATCATAAAAGTGCATCTGTCCATCATAAAAGTGCATCTATCCATCATAAAAGTGCATCTATCCATCATAAAAGTGCATCTGTCCATCATAAAAGTGCATCTGTCCATCATAAAAGTGCATCTGTCCATCATAAAAGTGCATCTCTCATCATAAAAGTGCATCTATCCATCATAAAAGTGCATCTATCCATCATAAAAGTGCATCTCTCATCATAAAAGTGCATCTATCCATCATAAAAGTGCATCACTCCATCATGAAAGTGCATCTATCCATCATAAAAGTGCATCTATCCATCATAAAAGTGCATCACTCCATCATAAAAGTGCATCTATCCATCATAAAAGTGCATCTATCCATCATAAAAGTGCATCACTCCATCATAAAAGTGCATCTATCCATCATAAAAGTGCATCACTCCATCATAAAAGTGCATCTGTCCATCATAAAAGTGGAACTATCCATCATAAAAGTGCATCTATCCATCATAAAAGTGCATCTGTTCATCATAAAAGTGCAACTATCCATCATAAAACTGCATATTTTGTAATAGTCATATACACCTAGGATGGCTTGAGGGTGAGTAAATTATGGGCTAATTTTCATTTTTGGGTGAACTATCCCTTTAAGCTTGAGTCATACGTTTTCTTTTTTTATTATGATTATAAATGAGGATTCATTAGAGGGGTCCAAGACCCTTGGACTTCTGTCGCACTTGAACGACAAATACACAAAAAAAAATGTAATGAATGAGTTTTGTGGTTGAAATTTTAAAAAGTAACAAATCGGCTCAATTTGAGCTCCTTAGGAATGAATGGAATGTGAGGAATGCTTCAGTACACACAGAAAAACATAAAAATGCTCAAAATTCAAACAAAAAAATTCTAAAACTTTACCAAAAAATGATTTTATAATGTGTACATGTGTATCTGAATGCACACTGAAGTGAACTGGCTTTAGGACCCAGAGGAACAGCTCATTTACTCCATATAGAGATATAAGTTATGAAATATCATGATATATATTATTTTTTTTCACAAGAGTTCGGCAGAGACACCCAACGTAAAATATTTAGAGCTGGATTAAAAGGGTTATGCTTAAAATTGTGAGTTATTTTGAATTTAAATTGTGAGGAATGTGCTTAAAGTACTATTTTTTTATTGTTAATTATTGATCAAATCTAGTAATTTAAAGAAATATAAAATAAAAAAATAATAAAATAAATTGCATTAAAAAATAGTAAAAATATCCAAATAAAATAAGCTTTCTGGACAAAAAAAAAAAAAGTATAATTTTAGGGTCCCCATTGCTTGGGGTCCTTTTGACCCGTGAGGGAATGATGTGTTGCAGAGTGCGAGGGAAAGATTTAAAGGGGAAATTACTTTCTGTTTTTTGTACATTTTTGGGCTCTGTGTCTCTCAGGGAGGAGGATGAGTTTTCCGAGCTTCGCTCCGATCTCAGTCACAGCCAGCAGGAGGTTAACGAGGACGATCAGGACCCCGACCAGGCGTCCGTCTCACTGCCTGAAAACCAGTCCACGCTGGTCACTGCGGACATGGGTGAGGAACGAACTCTAAACGATCCCCAAAAATCTGATTTATTATTACATTTTCCAAATCCAATCTCAGAATTTAGACTGGGAAGCAAATCTTCCTGAAATTAAACATGATTTATGAGGGACTGAATCTCACGGCAGCCTGTTCAAAACATGTCCATATTACATCCCAACGGTGAAAGAGTGAAATTATATTTTAACTAGAAAGAAAAGTTCATCCGGACAAACTTTTATGTTGACTTGACAAAAGCCTCTGAAAGTTGAATTTACTAGGATGTCTTGTTAGATTGCTATCATGTTTTAACACATTGCAAGTGTTATAGCATGCTGCTAGTATGTTTTAACAAGTTGTTAGCATGATTTAACATGCTGCTAACATGTTTTAGCACATTGCTAGAATGAATTAACATGTTGGTAACATTTTAGCATGTTGCTAGCATGAATTAGCATGTTGCTAGCATGAATTAGCATGTTACTAGGATGTCTTGTCAAATTGCTAGCATGAATTAGGATTTCGCTAGTGTTTTAGCACGTAGCATGTGACCGTTCCTACTGACCCGGTCCGAGTGTGATTCGAACCATGGTCTCCGGCGTGGGAGGCGGGGCTCTAACAAGGAGGCTAAAGACCGCAGCCGCAAGTGTCAGACGCTAGAGCACTAGCAATGTGCTAAAACATGTTTGAAATTTGACAATAATGATAGAGCGCCTCCTAAGATCAGGGAAGTGAGATTTACGCGCACAACTCTTACTGGTCTACGACAGTTACATGTAGCATGTTTCTAGTATGTTTTAGCACATTGTTAGCATGGTTTAATATTTTGCTAGTATGTATTAACACAGCTAGTACTAAGCTAGTATGACTTTGCTAGAATGTGTTAAATCATTGGTACCTTGTATTAGCATGTTGCTAACCTGTTTTATCAGATTGTTAGCATGTATAACACTTTGCTTGCATGGATTAGAATGTTTGCAAGCGTTTTTAACATGTTGCCTGCATGAATTAGCATTTTACTAGGATGTCTTACCAAATTGCTAATATGTTGCTAACATGTTTTAGTACATTGTTGGTATGTTTTAGTACATTGCTAACATGATTTAACATAATGTTAGCATGTCTTAGCTCATTGCTAGCATGATTTAATATTTTTCTATTACGTTTTAACAAATAACTAGCATGACTTTGCACTTCGGTAGCGTGTTTTCGCACTTTGTTGGCATTTTTTAGCACATTGCTAGCCTGATTTAACATGCTGCTAGCTTGAATTAGCATGTTGCTAACATTTTAACAAATAGCTAATATGACTTAGCACTTGCCTAGCATGTTTTAACACTTTGCTTGCATATTTTAGCCCTGTTAGAACGTTTTAACGCTTTGCTAGCATGTTTTAGCACTGCTAGCTTCTTTTAGCACTTTGCTAGCATGTTTTAGCACTTTGCTAGCATATTTTAGCACGTTGCTTGCATTTTTTTAATGCAAAAAGTAAGTATTGACATTTTGCATTATTATTGTATGCTGATTAAAATAAAATATTGCAGATTTCTTTCTTTAATACAATAAAAACACTATATTAAAATAAGAATTAATGTTAAGAATAAATCTCCTGCCACATTAAAATGTAATAATTTTGTGAATTATTTTTATTGTAATGTGTTTATAACATAATACTAATATTTTTTACTTTAAGTGTGGGGTTGAAATGGTGTTGAGACCCTGATGACAGAGTTGGCACTGGTTTATCACTGCGGCCTCATGGGAAATATTCATCTGTGTTTCACATACTGTAAACATGAGTGAGACCGCTGTCAAAATCTAAAAGTAATCTCGCTTGTCTTCTTCTTTTAACCGGTGCATCTTCACATTGATGTGTTTACCCATAATGCTTCAGTCTGGCTGCTTTTGTTTTCCACTTGATCAAGCTGATTCGCTCGACACAAAAGCTTTTAAAGCCCAGCTGTCGTTGTTCGGGGAATCACACCGTTTTATTCATTACCAGTGTATTGTTGGAACATTCCCAGCATGCATCACTCCCGACTGTGAAAGGAAATAACAACGGATTCAGATTCCAGCTTTATTAAACCAGCATTAGATTTATTTCTGTTGAAGATCAATTGATTTTAAGTCATGAAAATATTTTTTTCATTAAACTACGGTGCTGTTGAATGCTTGATTCTGATTGGTTGACGAAAGTAGTGGAGTTATTTTCAGGGAAACTCACAGCTAAAGTAGTTCCAGCAGGTTTCATATCACTCCGCCAAATGATTTTAGTTATTAATATTTCCCATATAATGGTCTAAATGTGAGTTTCAGTGCAGCTTCAAAGTCTCGACACGATCCAGCCGAGGAATAAGAGTCCGATCCAGACAAACCAGCGCACATTTTATTTAAAAAAATAAACATTTATAATTATAATAATAATACCTTTTATTTAGGCGCCTTTCAAGGCCCTCAAGGAAACCGTACAACATAAAAGTAAATCAGTAAAATACAAAGCTATGCAAAAATACTGACAAACAGATCAAACATATAATCAACAAATCAAACAATCTAATCACTAAAATTAACTAAAATAACTTTAATTTGAGCTTTAAAAAGGGATTTTTTTTTTTAAATTACACAACTGAAAGCCCTTCCACCAAATGTTCTCAACGTAAAATTTGGAACTGCAATTAATTATTCTGAGGATGATCTTTAATGAGTATAAAAATGAAGAAGATCTGAGCTCAATTATGAAGAGCTTAATATCGGAGCAGTTTTCTAATGCATGCGATAACGAACTGGAAGTAAAGAAAAGAACATAGTTATATGATCAGATGTACGTGAATGGTTATTAATCCTAGAGTTCTGAATTTCATAAAAGAGTCACAATAATCAATCCGAACCAAAGTATGAATAAGGACTTTGCTGAGAAAGTGATGGACGGAGTCTAGAAATGTTGCGTAAATGGAAAAATATGATTCATATATGAACCAAAAGAAAGCAAACCATCAGAAGACTTTTCACCTGAGTGGAAATATAAACCGGACAGTAAAGGATTTAGTTTTAGATAATAGAACGAGACCCAACAAGAGCTTCAGTTTTGCTGGTGTTTAGTTTAAAACTAATAGTTCATCCATATATTAATATCCTGCAATCATTTAGTGAGTAACTGAAGGGCGATGGAAACATTAGGTTTTGTAGATTTCTACAGTTATATACTTTTTAACCACAAATGCTCGTCTTGCACATCCATGACTTCACACATTACATAAATGTTTATTTTTGGTTATAAAATGGAAATTTTAATGACATAAACCATAAACTCAAAAACCATAACTTTTATTTACATCTTGGATGACGTACGAGTGAATAAATTATCAGGAAATTTAAATTCTGAAGTGAAGTAATCCTTTAATTAACGACATCACATCCTAAACGCATAGATATTAATATGGACTTGCTCCCTCTATTATTAGTTTTATTTTAAACTAAGCAGTTCAGATGTGTTGTTTAGTTAAAGTTATGCCATTAAAGTGATGAATCTCCTGTGTGAATGTCTGGATGTTCGTGATCATGCGGTGTTTTTGTGTTGGGAATATTAATATCGCTCCGGATAAATGATCTGCTCATGTCAGGGATTGAGTTTCTCCATTTCGTTTGCGTGGTGTTGTTGTTGTTGTTGTTGTTGTTGTTGTTGTTGTTGTTGTTGTTGTTGTTAGATGAGCAGGTTTGAGTTATTGGTGGTTATAGGCTGACTTCATGGAGTTCTCAGGTATGGCTCGTTTCATTTCATTTAAAATTAAATATTCAGTAGAAATAAAAACAAGTCAGGGAAGAATATATAAAGCTATACAATAAAAAAGTGGATCAGCTCGGATCATTTGAGGAGAAATATTAAGATCTTTGCAGACTTTGGGTTCTTGTCAGCTGTCAAGTGAAAAGATTAAGACATTGGAGTGATTTTTCTTTTCAGTTACACTTTATTTTAAGGTGTCAGTGTTTCAGTGTAATTATACATTTAAGTACTGAGTAATAATAATGAACTACATGTACTTACTAAAGCATTTGTGTTATGAATAGGGTTTGATGCATGTAATTATGCATAATTCATAGTTATTACAATAGTAACTACATGTAATGTGTAACAAGGAAATGGTGATTCATTTGTTACAATTTTTATTAATGTTAGTTAATAGAAAATGTTAGTTCATGTCTGTTAAGTATTATTAACAGATACAACTTTTAATTTTAATAATGTATTTGTAAATGTTGAAATGATCATGAACTTAGATTAAAAATGCTTTAGACGTGTTTTTATTGTTAGTTCATGTTAACTAAGTACAACCTTATAACAAAGTGCTGCAATGTAATGTTTTTCTTTAATTTAACTTTACATTTTCATCCAGAGTGACATTTTATCAGTCCTTGCTTGGGAATCGAACCCACGACCTTAGTGTTGCGAGCGCCATGATCTACTGTTTGAGTTACAGGAAGGCTTTATAGAGGGAATGTATTGACGTCACTTTCCCGCCAAAACATACTGGATTTAATAGAAGAAACTGTGAAAACGCGAGTAAAACCAACAATTATCAGTTTAAACTAAAGCTTGGACTCGATATAGTGTTTCTTACGACTCGCCGAAGATCCAGTGATCATGGATATTATTGACATGCAGCAGAAATCGTGTTTTCCTGACATTTATATGAGCCTGATTTCATACGCCGGGGAAATACACAAAGCAAATGTGAACGCTTTATATAAATACAATATAGGTCTAAATCCATGTGATCACTTATATCAATGTTATATATATATATATCATCCAGCCCTAAAACTTGTGTACTTTTTATACAAACATCCAATTATGCAGAATATACGATGGTAATTATTTAATTGAGTTGTCAATACAATATATTAACAGTACAATATATAGGGTGTGATTTTACCCCTAAATTCAGCATATAGACACGAAATGAAAACTGCAAATCCAGCTTTCTCTGCCAGGATCCAGTAGTTTCTGTGAATCGCAGCGATTAATTTGCTTCTCTGTTCTGTAGCTTTCGGCAGTCTGTAAAAATACACCTCAGATTTCTTGTCAGATCTAGTTGTTCAGTCAATCTCAAAGCTCTTTCCCAGTTTAGCTGTGTTTTGTGTGTTTTTCACGGCATTCACGCTGAAAACAAATGCTGCTGCTCCGACCGACGTGACGTCACGCATTTATTGTGCTTCATAAATAAATATACGCCTCAACTAAACTAGAAAGAATCCGGATGTTTCTTAAAGTGACGGCAGACTAATATTCCTGCTGTGTTATTAATGTTAATAAAACTACAAAATACAGCTTTAACAAAGATGAAAATGTGATTTCTACAGTGAGCAAATAATGTTATTTTACATGTATGCCTAATTATTAATTTATGTAGGTCTACCTGAATACTACTGTTAGACTTTGTAAATTTGTTATTTAGAATTCATCTCTGCTTGTAATTTGTGTACTTTTTCTTATTTTATTACTGACTATGTTCACTTGTTTTTAATAATCCTTGATCTTGATTGGTTAGGCTAGTAGTTTTTGATGTGGTTTCAAAGTACTTCAAGTGAGCTTTAAGTAATAAATGAAAAGCAAATTTACCCCCCCCCCCCAATATATATATATATATATATATTTTTTTTTTTAATTTATTAATTTTTTTGCTGATCCAAAAAATTATCCGATCCGTGACTCAAATACCTTAAATGATCCGAAACCGTGATTTTTTTTTTTTTACCACTAATGTT
>NW_027508723.1:835000-845000 GCF_051911475.1 Siphateles boraxobius
ATGCACAGTTAAACAGATGTGTTTTGAGTCTGGATTTGAATGTGACTGTAGGAGCACATCTGATCTCTTCTGGAAGCTGGTTCCACCTGCGGCTGGCATAGTAGCTAAAAGCAGACTCGCCATGCTTAGAGTGAACCCTTGGTATTTCTAGCCGATGTGATCCTAATGATCTGAGTGATCTGTTGGGTTTATATTCACTGAGCATATCTGCAATGTATTGAGGTCCTAGGCCATTGAATGATATATATACCAGTAATAATACTTTAAAATCAATCCTAAATGTAACTGGCAGCCAGTGTAAAGACCTGAGGACTGGTGTGATGTGTTCATATTTTCTGGTTCTGCTCAGAATCCTAGCAGCAGCGTTCTGTATGAGCTGCAACTGTCTTATGGTCTTTTTGGGAAGGCCAGTGAGAAGTCCATTACAATAATCCACCCTACTGGTGATGAAAGCATGCACAAGTTTTTCTAAGTCTTGACTGGAAACAAAGCATCTAATTCTTGCAATATTTTTCAGGTGATAATATGCTGATTTAGTTATTGCTTTGACATGACTACTGAAACTAAGGTCTGACTCCAGAGACACACCCAGATTCCTGACTTGATTTTTAGTTGTTTGACCCCTAGACTGAAGGTATGCATTCACCTTGAGAACTTCATCTTTGTTTCCAAACGCAATGACTTCAGTTTTGTCTTTGTTTAACTGAAGAAAGTTTTGGCACATCAATTTGTTTACTTCATCAATGCATTGGCAAAGGGAGTCAATGGGGCTGTAATCGTTAGGCGATAGGGATAAGTAGAGCTGTGTGTCGTCTGCATAGCTATGGTAAGCGATTTGGTTCTTTCTCATTATTTGGCTCATTGGGAGCATGTACAGGTTGAATAGGAGTGGCGCAAGGATTGAGCCTTGAGGGACTCCGCATGTCATGGATGTCCACTCAGACTTATGGTCTCCTATACTCACATAATAACCTCTGCCTCCTAAGTATGACCTGAACCATTTTAGGACTATCCCAGAAAGCCCGACCCAGTTTTCCAGCCTGTCAAGAAGTATTTTGTGATCGACAGTGTCAAATGCAGCACTGAGGTCGAGTAGTACCAGCACTGATAATTTGCCTGTATCAGTATTTAAGCGAATATCATTTATTATCTTTATGAGCGCGGTCTCTGTACTGTGATGCGGTCGGAAACCAGATTGAAAATGGTCAAAGTATCCATTCGAGCTTAAGAATTTGTTCAGCTGATTGAAGACAACTTTTTCAATGATCTTGCCTATGAAAGGAAGATTTGAGATCGGTCTATAGTTGTTTAATATGGTCTTATCCAGATTGCTCTTTTTCAGGAGGGGCTTGACAACAGCAGTTTTCAGGGAGGTCGGAAAACTCCCAGAGAGAAGTGAGGCATTTACCACTTCTAGGAGATCTGCTTCTAAGCTGTGTAACACATTTTTGAAAAAAGATGTGGGAAGTGCATCAAGGGCGCAGGTTGATGTTTTTAGTTGCTGTACGGTTTCTTCCAAAATTTTGCCATCAATTTCTTCGAAATCAGACATAGTGGCTACTTTCTCGTGCTGTTGTCTGATCTGCCTGACCCCAGCGCAACTCAAGGATGAGCTGATCACCTTTCTGATATTATTGATTTTCTCAGAGAAGAAAGAAGCAAACTCACTGCACTTTCTCACTGAGAGCATTTCACTGGGAATCTGGCTTGGGGGGTTTGTCAGTCTCTCTACAGTAGCAAAAAGAGTGCGCGTGTTGTTTATATTGCTGTTTATAATATTCGAGAAAAAAGTCTGTCTAGCTTTGCTTAGTTCCTTATTGAAAGCATGGATGCTGTCTTTGTAGATGTTATAATGGACTACAAGTTTTGTCTTCCGCCACATGCGCTCTGCTTTTCTGCATTGTCTTTTCATATTTTGCACTGCTGTTGAGTTTCTCCAAGGTGCTTTTTGTCTGCCACTCTTCTTCCTGACTTTCACAGGAGCAATATCATCAATTACACTCTTAACTTTTGAGTTAAAAGAATCAAGGAGAAAATCAACAGAGTCAGCAGATATGCTTGGTGTTAAAGATATAGCCTTCATAAATAGTACACTAGTGTTCTCATTTAAGCATCTCTTCTGACAGACACAGATCTAGCTTCAATGGCAGGAGAGATCAATATATCAAAGAAAATACAAAAATGATCAGACAGTGCTACATCCTTAATAACAATTGATGAAATGTTTAGACCCTTACTGATAAGTAAATCTAGAGTGTGTCCACGATTATGTGTGGCTCCATGTACATGCTGAGTCAGATCAAAAGTTTTTAAAACAGTTTTGATTTCTTTTGCCATATTGTTTTCTGCATTATCTATGTGGATGTTAAAATCTCCAGCAATGGCAAAGCAGTCAAACTCTGAGGAAATTGTTGATAACAGTTCTGTTAAGTTCTCAGCAAAAGCTGGAGAGTATTTTGGAGGCCTGTAAACAATGATAAGTAAAATGCGTGGAGCACCTTTTAACACAATACCCAGATATTCGAAAGACGGGTAATTCCCAAATGATATTTGCTTACATTGATAGACATCTTTATAAAGAGCAGCTAAACCTCCGCCTCTTCTGACAGCTCTGCAGACACTCATAAAAGTAAAGTTAGGAGGGGCTGTTTCATTGAGGACTGATGCACTGCAACTTTCTTCTAGCCAAGTTTCATTTAGCAACATAAAATCCAGGTTGTATGTGGTTATTAAGTCGTTGACTAAAAGTGATTTATTTTTAAGTGAGCGGATGTTTAAAAGTGCTAACTTAACAGTCTTACTTTTTGTCCCCACAGCAATCTTGGTATGTCGTGTAATAGGCACCAGATTAGATGGGTTTGCTGTACGGCTTTTGAAGGCCTTAGACTTTCTATCATGTAATCGAACAGCAATAGAAAAAGATACAGGCACACTGGGTTCCCGCTTGTTCTGTAAACATTTGAGAAAGTTATTGTTATCATAGCGGGTAGTGATCGACCGATGTATCGGTTTACCGATATTTTTCCCGATATTTAAGCATTTTCCCATAATCGGGAATCGGTTTTGTAATATCGGATTTTCCGATAAACTGCGCCATCTTGTGGCCGTTTTGAGAATTCCGCCATTGCAGCCCTCGTCTGAGGAGATCAGTCAATAACAACTCTGTGCACAGGTAAAGTATATGTTCTACTTGCTTTGCTTTAATTATTCAACTTTATTTAACATAACAGACATGCATGCAGAAATGAGATTTGAGACATAAATGCCTGATATAGTTTATGCAGCTTGGTTCTAAAAAATTGAGACGAACTCATTGAGCCACGTAGCGTAATCCGTCATGTCCCTCCCCAATAAAGACGTAACTTTACATGAATTAAATAAAACAGACATGAATGAGTGCATGTTGAAAATAAAAGCGCTGAATTTAATTCTCTATCTGTTGTATTTGCTCACCATTAGTCTCGAAAAAAAAGTTTGTTCATATTGCTGAGCACTCACTGGGTTGATGATCAGGAATGCTCGAGCACGGCCACTGAATGAAACTTTTGACAAGATTATCTTGTTTAAACACCCTAGATTATATTATCATTTACTACATAGCAATTATTTCGCTAATACACATCTAAATATACCGCTTTGTGGAAATTAATTATTTATTATCTGCACGCGCGATCGCGGTTGAGTAACGTATAGCCTAATGTTATAGTTATGTGTAAATGCATAGATAAACAGCACTTTGTCATAAAGCATTTCATGATCTAGACCGACAAAAATATTAATAATAATTAATAACATACTAGTTGGAAAATGCAATGATGTATATGCTGTTTTGTTTGTTACTTCCAGCTAATATTATGCAGTGAATTAATATTACCCAGTGAATTATTCCTCACTCTTAGTTTAAACCTATTAAACGGCACATAAACCTTCTAAAACTGTTTAAAATGAATTACATTTCTGCAAAGGTGATTTGACTCCCCTGTCAATTATTTTTTCCATATGAAAACATTATGCTTTTAACATTTATTTTGCCTATTGTTAACATTGTTGCTGCTGATGCTTATAAATGATATGTATAAGTTTACCATTTACCCCCCCCCCCCCCCAATATGTTAGAATAGTTTTTGTGCTTTATTTTTTACCTCATCAAAGCTTTTATTTTTAAACAAAGACACTTAGTAACTGCACTTTATTTTTTGGACTCAGACCCCTCTATTTATTTGTGTATAAATATAAAGGTTTTTTTTGTATGCAAGGAGGGAGTGATTGTTATAAATAAAATGGTTTGTTCAGTTCATTTGTGTTGTAATAATTGTGCCAAAAACAGAAGTATAACAGTAAATAAATATCGGTTCTGCATATCGGTTATCGGGCACATACACATGCAAATAATCTGTATCGGTATCGGTTATAAAAAATCAATATCGGTCGATCACTAATAGCGGGGACCCGACACATATCACTGAGAGCTGGTATCAGTTGTTTTTGGTTCACCTCGAGCCGCCGGAGGAGGGTGTGGGCCCTGGCGCTGTGGCAGAGGCCGAAGAGCTCTCACAGGAGGAGGGGGAGGGCGAGCTGGGCCCGTAGGCTTTGGTGGTTGTGGGGCCTGGCGTTTTTTGGTTGGTATCTGGGGGCTCGCAGCAAAAGAGTGGGATAGTCTAGTTCCAGCATGCACCAGTTGTTCCATTTTCTCTGAGAAGCACAGAAGTGGAGATGCTGGAGAGAGTGATAATGTTTCCGGTGAGAGTGATTTTTGCTCTGGTGTTACTGGAGGCTGTAATATGCTGTCCTGGTTTCCCTGGCTGTTTTCCAGAAAGTCGTCCTTGGGTGCTGTATATTGGAGCAGTGCTGGTATGTCACAGTCTGTCTGTGGTGAGCTCTGTGGGCAGGGCTCAGCTGAGATTGTGTCCGTGAGCAGAGGTTGTTGTGGCTGAGTGGTGTTATCACTGTCCTTGTGTGATGTGTCAACCGCATGTCCATTCAGGGGCTGAAGTGAAATCCTGTGGTCATTCATACTGTATCCAGGTGTGTGTGTGCCATTCAGGTTGAGTGGATTGGCACACATTGCAGAAGGATGACGGAGGGAGAAGTAGATATTGTCCTTTAGCACTCTTGAACCAAGTTTGTTTGGGTGGTGGCCATCCTGTTGAAACAGTTGCCTCTGACTCCAGAAAAGATTGAAGTTGTCAATAAAGTTCACTCCTTTTATATTGCAGGTTTTTTGCAGCCATGTATTAAGCCCAAGCAACCGTGAAAACCTGTTTGTTCCTCTTGCTGGGAGTGGTCCACTGATGAATGTTTGAACTTTCAGTCTTTTAGTATTGGGTGTGTGTTGGAACAGAAGCTCTAGTATTGGGTGTGTGTTGGAACAGAAGCTCTAGTGTTGGGTGTGTTGGAACAGAAGCTCTAGTATTGGGTGTGTTGGAACAGAAGCTCTAGTATTGGGTGTTTTGGATCAGAAGCTCTTGTATTGGGTGTGTGTTGGAACAGAAGCTCTAGTATTGGGTGTGTGTTGGAACAGAAGCTCTAGTATTGGGTGTGTTGGAACAGAAGCTCTAGTATTGGGTGTGTTGGAACAGAAGCTCTAGTATTGGGTGTGTTGGAACAGAAGCTCTAGTATTGGGTGTGTTGGAACAGAAGATCTAGTATTGGGTGTGTGTTGGAACAGAAGCTCTAGTATTGGGTGTGTTGGATCAGAAGCTCTAGTACTGGGTGTGTGTTGGATCAGAAGCTCTAGTATTGGGTGTGGGTTGGAACAGAAGCTCTAGTATTGGGTGTGTGTTGGATCAGAAGCTCTAGTATTGGGTGTGTGTTGGAACAGAAGCTCTAGCATTGGGTGTGTTGGAACAGAAGATCTAGTATTGGGTGTGTGTTGGAACAGAAGCACTAGTATTGGGTGTGTGTTGGAACAGAAGCTCTAGTATTGGGTGTGTTGGAACAGAAGCACTAGTATTGGGTGTGTGTTGGAACAGAAGCACTAGTATTGGGTGTGTGTTGGATCAGAAGCTCTAGTATTGGGTGTGTTGGAACAGAAGCTCTAGTATTGGGTGTGTTGGATCAGAAGCTCTAGTATTGGGTGTGTTGGATCAGAAGCTCTAGTATTGGGTGTGTGTTGGAACAGAAGCTCTAGTATTGCGTGCGTGGTGGAACAGAAGCTCTAGTATTGGGTGTGTTGGAACAGAAGCTCTAGTATTGGGTGTGTTGGATCAGAAGCTCTAGTATTGGGTGTGTGTTGGAACAGAAGCTCTAGTATTGGGTGTGTGTTGGAACAGAAGCTCTAGTATTGCGTGCGTGTTGGATCAGAAGCTCTAGTATTGGGTGTGTTGGAACAGAAGCTCTAGTATTGGGTGTGTGTTGGAACAGAAGCTCTAGTATTGGATGTGTGTTGGAACAGAAGCTCTAGTATTGGGTGTGTGTTGGAACAGAAGCTCTAGTATTGGGTGTGTTGGAACAGAAGATCTAGTATTGGGTGTGTGTTGGATCAGAAGCTCTAGTATTGGGTGTGTGTTGGAACAGAAGCTCTAGCATTGGGTGTGTTGGAACAGAAGATCTAGTATTGGGTGTGTGTTGGAACAGAAGCACTAGTATTGGGTGTGTTGGAACAGAAGCTCTAGTATTGGGTGTGTTGGATCAGAAGCTCTAGTATTGGGTGTGTGTTGGAACAGACGCTCTAGTATTGGGTGTGTGTTGGAACAGAAGCTCTAGTATTGCGTGTGTGTTGGAACAGAAGCTCTAGTATTGCGTGCGTGTTGGAACAGAAGCTCTAGTATTGGGTGTGTGTTGGAACAGAAGCTCTAGTATTGGGTGTGTGTTGGAACAGAAGCTCTAGTATTGCGTGCGTGTTGGAACAGAAGCTCTAGTATTGCGTGCGTGTTGGAACAGAAGCTCTAGTATTGGGTGTGTGTTGGATCAAAAGCTCTAGTATTGGGTGTGTGTTGGAACAGAAGCTCTAGTATTGCGTGCGTGTTGGAACAGAAGCTCTAGTATTGGGTGTGTGTTGGATCAGAAGCTCTAGTATTGGGTGTGTGTTGGAACAGAAGCTCTAGTATTGGGTGTGTGTTGGAACAGAAGCTCTAGTATTGGGTGTGTGTTGGAGCAGAAGCTCTAGTATTGCGTGCGTGTTGGAACAGAAGCTCTAGTATTGCGTGTGTGTTGGAACAGAAGCTCTAGTATTGGGTGCGTGTTGGATCAGAAGCTCTAGTATTGCGTGTGTGTTGGAACAGATGCTCTAGTATTGGGTGTGTGTTGGAACAGAAGCTCTAGTATTGGGTGTGTTGGAACAGAAGCTCTAGTATTGAGTGTGTTGGAACAGAAGCTCTAGTATTGAGTGTGTTGGAACAGAAGCTCTAGTATTGAGTGTGTTGGATCAGAAGCTCTAGTATTGGGTGTGTGTTGGAACAGAAGCTCTAGTATTGGGTGTGTGTTGGAACAGAAGCTCTAGTATTCGGTGTGTTGGATCAGAAGCTCTAGTATTGGGTGTGTGTTGGAACAGAAGCTCTAGTATTGGGTGTGTGTTGGATCAGAAGCTCTAGTATTGGGTGTGTGTTGGAACAGAAGCTCTAGTATTGGGTGTGTGTTGGATCAGAAGCTCTAGTATTGGGTGTGTGTTGGAACAGAAGCTCTAGCATTGGGTGTGTTGGAACAGAAGATCTAGTATTGGGTGTGTGTTGGAACAGAAGCACTAGTATTGGGTGTGTTGGAACAGAAGCTCTAGTATTGGGTGTGTTGGAACAGAAGCTCTAGTATTGGGTGTGTGTTGGAACAGAAGCTCTAGTATTGGGTGTGTGTTGGATCAGAAGCTCTAGTATTGGGTGTGTGTTGGAACAGAAGCTCTAGTATTGGGTGTGTGTTGGAACAGAAGATCTAGTATTGGGTGTGTGTTGGAACAGAAGCACTAGTATTGGGTGTGTTGGAACAGAAGCTCTAGTATTGGGTGTGTTGGAACAGAAGCTCTAGTATTGGGTGTGTGTTGGAACAGAAGCTCTAGTATTGGGTGTGTGTTGGATCAGAAGCTCTAGTATTGGGTGTGTGTTGGAACAGAAGCTCTAGTATTGGGTGTGTGTTGGAACAGAAGATCTAGTATTGGGTGTGTGTTGGAACAGAAGATCTAGTATTGGGTGTGTGTTGGAACAGAAGCACTAGTATTGGGTGTGTGTTGGAACAGAAGCTCTAGTATTGGGTGTGTTGGAACAGAAGCACTAGTATTGGGTGTGTGTTGGAACAGAAGCACTAGTATTGGGTGTGTGTTGGAACAGAAGCTCTAGTATTGGGTGTGTTGGAACAGAAGCTCTAGTATTGGGTGTGTTGGAACAGAAGCTCTAGTATTGGGTGTGTTGGCACAGAAGCTCTAGTATTGGGTGTGTTGGAACAGAAGCTCTAGTATTGGGTGTGTTGGAACAGAAGCTCTAGTATTGGATGCGTGTTGGATCAGAAGCTCTAGTATTGGGTGTGTTGGAACAGAAGCTCTAGTATTGGGTGTGTGTTGGAACAGAAGCTCTAGTATTGGGTGTGTTGGAACAGAAGCTCTAGTATTGGGTGTGTTGGATCAGAAGCTCTAGTATTGGGTGTGTTGGAACAGAGGCTCTAGTATTGGGTGTGTGTTGGAACAGAAGCTCTAGTATTGGGTGTGTGTTGGAACAGAAGCTCTAGTATTGCGTGCGTGTTGGATCAGAAGCTCTAGTATTGGGTGTGTTGGAACAGAAGCTCTAGTATTGGATGTGTGTTGGAACAGAAGCTCTAGTATTGGGTGTGTGTTGGAACAGAAGCTCTAGTATTGGGTGTGTTGGAACAGAAGATCTAGTATTGGGTGTGTGTTGGATCAGAAGCTCTAGTATTGGGTGTGTGTTGGAACAGAAGCTCTAGCATTGGGTGTGTTGGAACAGAAGATCTAGTATTGGGTGTGTGTTGGAACAGAAGCACTAGTATTGGGTGTGTTGGAACAGAAGCTCTAGTATTGGGTGTGTTGGATCAGAAGCTCTAGTATTGGGTGTGTGTTGGAACAGAAGCTCTAGTATTGGGTGTGTGTTGGAACAGAAGCTCTAGTATTGCGTGTGTGTTGGAACAGAAGCTCTAGTATTGCGTGCGTGTTGGAACAGAAGCTCTAGTATTGGGTGTGTGTTGGAACAGAAGCTCTAGTATTGGGTGTGTGTTGGAACAGAAGCTCTAGTATTGCGTGCGTGTTGGAACAGAAGCTCTAGTATTGCGTGCGTGTTGGAACAGAAGCTCTAGTATTGGGTGTGTGTTGGAACAGAAGCTCTAGTATTGGGTGTGTGTTGGATCAGAAGCTCTAGTATTGGGTGTGTGTTGGAACAGAAGCTCTAGTATTGGGTGTGTGTTGGAGCAGAAGCTCTAGTATTGCGTGCGTGTTGGAACAAAAGCTCTAGTATTGCGTGTGTGTTGGAACAGAAGCTCTAGTATTGGGTGCGTGTTGGATCAGAAGCTCTAGTATTGCGTGTGTGTTGGAACAGATGCTCTAGTATTGGGTGTGTGTTGGAACAGAAGCTCTAGTATTGGGTGTGTTGGAACAGAAGCTCTAGTATTGAGTGTGTTGGAACAGAAGCTCTAGTATTGAGTGTGTTGGAACAGAAGCTCTAGTATTGGGTGTGTTGGAACAGAAGCTCTAGTATTGAGTGTGTTGGAACAGAAGCTCTAGTATTGAGTGTGTTGGAACAGAAGCTCTAGTATTCGGTGTGTTGGATCAGAAGCTCTAGTATTGGGTGTGTGTTGGAACAGAAGCTCTAGTATTGGGTGTGTGTTGGATCAGAAGCTCTAGTATTGGGTGTGTGTTGGAACAGAAGCTCTAGCATTGGGTGTGTTGGAACAGAAGATCTAGTATTGGGTGTGTGTTGGAACAGAAGCACTAGTATTGGGTGTGTTGGAACAGAAGCTCTAGTATTGGGTGTGTGTTGGAACAGAAGCTCTAGTATTGGGTGTGTTGGAACAGAAGCTCTAGTATTGGGTGTGTGTTGGAACAGAAGCTCTAGTATTGGGTGTGTGTTGG
>NW_027508723.1:852500-855000 GCF_051911475.1 Siphateles boraxobius
AAAACGCCGTGCTCATGCAGGAGCTCATGGCCATAAAGGTGACACACACGCACGAACACACAAAATTTATTTAAATTTATTTTTAAAAAAACATATATTTTTTATATTTAAGCGTTTCATTTGTATCATTTTAGTTGTAATTAAATTAGTTTCTATGCTAATAAAATATAATTCATATTTGACATATTTTCATAACATTTCTTATATTTTTCATGTTTTTTTTATTATTAAATTAAATTATTTTATTTAAATTTTAATTATTTTTTTTAAAACAATATTTTTATTTTCCATGTTTTCATAATATTTCAGGAAATGGTTTTTCCTTATTTATTTTACTTTTATTGAAAATATAATTTATATTTTTATACATTTCATACTTTTAGTAATTGTTTTATTTTGATTATTTTAAAATTATTCTACTTTTGTTGAAAAATATGAATATTTTCATATTACATATTTAGTACTGTTTTATTTTGATTGTTTTTATTTTAAATTCTATAAATGCTTATAAAAGCTCTGCGTGTGCAGAAGGAGATGGCGGAGCTGAAGTCTCACATGACGTGTGTGTGTGTGTGTGTGTGTGTGCGCGTGCAGGAGGAGATGGCGGAGCTGAAGGCTCATCTGTATCTGCTGGAGAAGGAGAAGAAGGCTCTGGAGCTGAAGTTGAGCACGCGTGAGGCTCAGGAACAGGCGTATCTGGTGCACATCGAGCTCCTGAAGTCTGAGGTGGAGGAGCATCAGGAACAGAGACGCCGATCACTCGACTCCAGCGCTGGAGGAGAACACACCAGCGCCAAGGTACTCAACAACTACACAATCAGTGTCAACCAAGTCATTCTGTTACTCTGGCGTTTCAGAAACACCAAATCAACACTTGAGATGCGGCGATGTGATTGGTCCATTGATTAGTCCAGTTATCCAATCACAGCATCTTGCTGTTTCCATCCAGCAGTTTTATGCAGTATTCCAAAATGCGCATAAGATATCCATCCATCCATCCATCTGTCTATCCATCTGTCTATCCATCTGTCTATCCATCTGTCTATCCATCCATCTGTCTATCCATCCATCCATCTGTCTATCCATCCATCCATCTGTCTATCCATCCATCCATCTGTCTATCCATCTGTCTATCCATCCATCTGTCTATCCATCCATCCATCTGTCTATCCATCCATCCATCTGTCTATCCATCCATCCATCTATCTATCCATCCATCCATCTATCTATCCATCCATCCATCTGTCTATCCATCCATCCATCTGTCTATCCATCTATCTATCCATCGATCCATCTGTCTATCCATCTGTCTATCCATCTATCCATCTGTCTATCCAACCATCTGTCTATCCATCCATCCATCTATCTATCCATCCATCCATCTGTCTATCCAGCCATTCATCTATCTATCCATCCATCCATCTATCTATCCATCCATCCATCTGTCTATCCATCCATCCATCTGTCTATCTATCCATCCATCCATCTGTCTATCCATCCATCCATCCATCTGTCTATCCATCCATCCATCTGTCTATCCATCCATCCATCTGTCTATCCATCCATCTATCTATCCATCCATCCATCTATCTATCTATCCATCCATCCATCTGTCTATCCATCCATCCATCTGTCTATCCATCCATCCATCTGTCTATCCATCTATCTATCCATCCATCCATCTGTCTATCCATCCATCCATCTGTCTATCCATCTGTCTATCCATCCATCCATCTGTCTATCCACCCATCTGTCTATCCATCTGTCTATCCATCGATCTATCTGTCTATCCATCCTCCATCTATCTATCCATCCATCCATCCATCTGTCTATCCATCCTCCATCTGTCTATCCATCCATCCATCTGTCTATCCATCCATCTATCTATCCATCCATCCATCTATCTATCTATCCATCCATCCATCTGTCTATCCATCCATCCATCTGTCTATCCATCCATCCATCTGTCTATCCATCTATCTATCCATCCATCCATCTGTCTATCCATCCATCCATCTGTCTATCCATCTGTCTATCCATCCATCCATCCATCTGTCTATCCACCCATCTGTCTATCCATCTGTCTATCCATCCATCTATCTGTCTATCCATCCTCCATCTATCTATCCATCCATCCATCCATCTGTCTATCCATCCTCCATCTGTCTGTCCATCCTCCATCTATCTATCCATCTATCCATCCATCCATCCATCTGTCTATCCATCCTCCATCTATCTATCCATCCATCCATCCATCTGTCTATCCATCCTCCATCTATCTATCCATCCATCCATCTGTCTATCCATCCATCCATCTGTCTATCTATCCATCCATCCATCCATCTGTCTATCCATCCATCCATCTGTCTATCCATCCATCCATCTGTCTATCTATCCATCCATCCATCCATCTGTCTATCCATCCATCCATCTATCTATCCATCCATCCATCTGTCAATCCATCCTAGTTGTGTTTACATTCATGCGTTTAACTGACGCT